>NW_027266319.1:69439161-69624161 GCF_022045235.1 Haliotis cracherodii
GATCCAACGTCGACTCAACGACGTACGCCCAAGGCCGACAACTGCAGCAGAACTGCGTGTAGCGTTCCTGAGGATATGGGCCCATTTCCCATTGGAATAGGTCTTCAGCAACCCATGCTTGCCATAAAAGGTGACTATGCTTGTCGTAAAAGGCGACTAACAGGATCGGGTGGTCAGGCTCGCTGACTTGGTTAATGCATGTCATCGATCCCAGTTGCGTGGATCGATGCTCATGACATTAATCACTGGATTGTCTGGCCCAGACTCGATTATTTACAGAGCGCCGTCATATAGCCGGAATATTGCTGAGTGTGGCGTTAAACAAAAAAAAAACAACCAACAACCAAAATCATCAACAGGCTAGTCCACTCCATGTACAGATGTGTGGCTGTAGTCAACGCACGTGGTGGCCACACCAGATACTGATTTTGAACCCCCCAGCTGTGATGTCTTCTGGTGCCTCCCCAAATTCAAAATTCGCCAAAACATTCCCCAGACTGTTAATTTGATGTGGGTCAAAGACTGACTTTCTCCGATGTCTTTACTTACATATATAAGCATTTGAAAATAAAGATATTTATATGATACATCTACATGACGTTTCGTTTGCCTTTCGGTGTATATACATCAAACCGTTGCTAATGTTGATTCATTAATCTATTGATATCCACTGAAAGGCAAAACCACTGTAACAGTGTCAGGTTCTGACGCGGTACTACTGATTGCCAGCACGCGACAAGTGGGGACTTAGAGGATGAGAACGGTCAGTCCTTGTTCAAGTCCACATCGGACAGATCTCCTGAAGCTATCATCTCTCTCTGTAACAGTGTCAGGTTAGTTCTACTGTCTGTAACAGTGTCAGGTTAGTTCTACTGTCTGTAACAGTGTCAGGTTAGTTCTACTGTCTGTTACAGAGTCAGGTTAGTTCTACTGTCTGTAACAGTGTCGGGTTAGTTGTACTGTCTATAACAGTGTCAGGTTCGTTCTACTGTCTGTAACAGTGTCAGGTTAGTTCTACTGTCTGTAACAGTGTCGCGTTAGTTCTACTGTCTGTAACAGTGTCGGGTTAGTTGTACTGTCTATAACAGTGTCTGGTTAGTTCTACTGTCTGTAACAGTGTCAGGTTAGTTCTACAGTCTGTAACAGTGTCTAGTTAGTTCTACTGTCTGTAACAGTGTCAGGTTAGTTCTATTGTCTGTAACAGTGTCAGGTTAGTTCTACTGTCTGTAACAGTGTGATGTTAGTTCTACTGTCTGTAACAGTGTCAGGTTAGTTCTACTGTCTGTAACAGTGTCTGGTTAGTTCTACTGTCTGTAACAGTGTCAGGTTAGTTCTACTGTCTGTAACAGTGTCAGGTTAGTTCTACTGTCTGTAACAGTGTCAGGTTAGTTTTACTGTCTGTTACAGTGTCGGGTTAGTTCTACTGTCTGTAACAGTGTCAGGTTAGTTCTACTGTCTGTAACAGTGTCAGGTTAGTTCTACTGTATGTAGCAGTGTCAGGTTAGTTCTACTGTCTGTTACAGTGTCAGGTTAGTTCTACTGTCTGTTACAGTGTCGGGTTAGTTCTACTGTCTGTAACAGTGTCGGGTTAGTTCTACTGTCTTTTACATTGTCGGGTTAGTTCTACTGTCTGTAACAGTGTCAGGTTAGTTCTACTGTCTGTTACAGTGTCAGGTTAGTTCTACTGTCTGTAACAGTGTCAGGTTAGTTCTACTGTATGTAACAGTGTCAGGTAAGTTCTATTGTCTGTAACAGTGTCAGGTTAGTTCTACTGTCTAGCTCCTGTTGTGTTGGCCAGGGTCACACTTATCTTCCTGGTGCAAGCTCCCGCCCAGCTGGGGTGTAATATCTACCCGACCAGGACGTGTTGGATTTCCAGCACGAAGAATGAAACTTGACATTGGTGGCAGGTGTATTCAACAGACGGCGTCATGCGTGTCTATCGCCGCATTGAATTGTTGTAAGCCTTTTTCCTCATGAGATGAAAATAAACGCGCATGGAATGACTGGACGGAATGCTGATCACGTCCTACATCAACACCTCGTCTCGTCTTGCACACATTGAATACCTGGGACATTGGTCTCCCGATCCGTGATGGAGTTAAACTTAAAGTAGATCGTATGTCTGTGCGTGTGTGGTGCGTGTGTGGTGCGTGTGTGGTGCGTGTATGGTGTGTGGTGCGTGTGTGGTGCGTGTGTGGTGCGAGTGTGCGTGTGTGGTGCGAGTGTGTGTGTTGTATGGTGTGTGTGGTGCGTGTATGGTGTGTGGAGTGCGTGTGGTGCGTGTGTGGTGCGTGTGTGCGTGTGTGTGTGTGTGGTGCGTGTCAGGTGCGTGTGTGGTGTATAGTGTGTGTGTGTGTGTGTGTGTGTGTGGTGTAAGTGAGGTTGAGATATGTTTATTTAATATTACGTATAAACTATTACTGGCAGACTAATGAATAAACAAGCTGTTTATATACTGAACCGCAAAAGAAACGTCACCCCAAGTAGCATTGCATGAACAGTTGTCATGTAAATATTTGGGTAATTGTTGTCAAAGTTTCTAAAATTTAACATCATCTTGTCCGGAAAAATGAAATTTGATGATATAAAAACAAAGCAGATGACAATAAAACCGATCACCCAAACGCATCACGGCAATGGCCATGGTAACCCGATGCACGTGAGTTCTGTGCAAATGACAATGGCTGGACAAGAGTAAAGCCATCTAGACAAGAAGAAGGACATCTAGACAAGAGTAAAGACATCTAGACAAGAGTAAAGACATCTAGACAAGAGTAAAGACAGTGAACACGAGTAAAGACAGCTGGACAAGAGTAAGGACATCTGGACAAGAGTAAAGACAGCTGGACAAGAGTAAAGGCATCTAGACAAGAGTAAAGCCATCCAGACAAGAGTAAGGACATCTGGACAAGAGTAAAGACAGCTGGTCAAGAGTAAAGGCATCTAGACAAGAGTAAAGCCATCTAGACAAGAGTAAAGACATCTAGACAAGAGTAAAGACAGCTGGACAAGAGTAAAGGCATCTAGACAAGAGTAAAGACATGTAGACAAGAGTAAGGACATCTAGACACGAGTAAAGACAGCTGGACAAGAGTAAGGACATTTGGACAAGAGTAAAGGCATCTAGACAAGAGTAAAGACAGCTGGACAAGAGTAAAGACAGCTGGTCAAGAGTAAAGGCATCTAGACAAGAGTAAAGACAGCTGGACAAGAGTAAAGACAGCTAGACAAGAGTAAAGACAGCTGGACAAGAGTAAAGACATTTGGACAAGAGTAAAGCCATCTAGACAAGAGTAAAGCCATCTAGACAAGAGTAAAGACATCTAGACAAGAGTAAAGACAGCTGGACAAGAGTAAAGACATCTAGACAAGAAGAAGGACATCTAGATAACAGTAAGGACATCTGGACAAGAGTAAAGCCATCTGGACAAGAGTAAAGACAGCTGGACAAGAGTAAAGACAGCTGGACAAGAGTAAAGACAGCTGGACAAGAGTAAAGACATGTAGACAAGAGTAAAAACATCTAGGCAAGAGTAAAGACATTTAGACAAGAGTAAGGACATCTGGACAAGAGTAAAGACATCTGGACAAGAGTAAAGACAGCTGGACAAGAGTAAAGACGGCTGAACAAGAGTAAAGACATTTGGACAAGAGTAAAGAGATCTGGACAAGAGTAAAGACAGCTGGACAAGAGTAAAGACATCTAGACAAGAGTAAAGACATTTGGACAAGAGTAAAGAGATCTGGACAAGAGTAAATACATTTGGACAAGAGTAAAGACATCTAGACAAGAGTAAAGACATTTGGACAAGAGTAAAGAGATCTGGACAAGAGTAAAGAGAGCTGGACAAGAGTAAAGACATCTAGACAAGAGTAAAGACATTTGGACAAGAGTAAAGAGATCTGGACAAGAGTAAAGACAGCTGGACAAGAGTAAAGACATCTAGACAAGAGTAAAGACATTTGGACAAGAGTAAAGAGATCTGGACAAGAGTAAAGACAGCTGGACAAGAGTAAAGACATCTAGACAAGAGTAAAGACATTTAGACAAGAGTAAAGACATTTGGACAAGAGTAAAGAGATCTGGACAAGAGTAAAGACAGTTGGACAAGAGTAAAGACATCTAGACATGTAGGCACACCCGTAAGCACGAGCTGTACTTCTTACTAATCTGTTTCTTTGAGTACATGAATCGGAATTTCTGCTCAGATTGACACAATTAAAACAAAGCAACTTAAGCTGCAAGGATATTGATGATTTGACAAGAAATAGCCAGTTCTCTTCCACTGATTGCCATCTTGGACAAGAAATAAGAGACCAGTGACACCGCCTTGCCTGTTTCATAGTCTATCTATGCATAACGATTCAGACTGACAAACACAAACATCCACATAGCTGTATGACATGAAGCGTGACTCTAACTTTCCAATAGTCAACTTTCCCTTCATGTCGAGCAGTATTCCGAAAATCTCCTGCATTTTGTGTCTACATTTCACAACTTTTAAGGTTCAATCGACCATGCTCTTTTCACAAAGATTTCAACGAGCGTCATATGACTCTTACTCAAAAGTTGTTTGATCAAGGCTGCAACATTCAACGCCTCAGTTAAGTTTTAAAAAGGTTTTATGGTAGACATTTGGAGGATATTTCCAAATTGTACGCATCAGTGACAAAAGTGATGTCCGATGTAATTTTCTTATTTGACTTGTAACATCCATATGTTCCCCTGTTGTTGTTTTCAGAACACTTGACTTGCCCTTGCATGCGTTTGTGACGAATAGGCAGGATACGTTCGCCTTTTTGCAATCACCTGGTGTCATCACTATTTGATAGATATTCATAAACACATGCTCGTGATATAGTTGGAATCGTACAACAGACTCTGTTTTTTGTGAACGTGGAACGGGTTTTGACGTTTTATATCTAACAACGGAAAAATGTAACTGTGCTTCATAAAAAGTGATGTATATGTTATGTTATTGAAAATAACAACATAATATTTGGTCATTCGTCTGATCAATGTTTCATCATAACAAACTCATTAACAAAACCCATACCTAGTAACAGGAGACAGGGTGACACGCCCTAAAAGAGGGGCGGTGTGTGACAACCCGTAATGTAAACATTACTCTTAATGTAAAAAAGTACATTAAGATTTACGACCCGAAACCCTTTATAATGTAAAAATTATTTTTTTACATTTTGGGTTAATAACGTACATATCGAGCCTTAATGTAAAATATTTTTATAAACAAAGTTTGACTGGAAATTTTGGATACTTTTTCTATTTTCACGTTTTTGTTGTTTTTGCTGTTTCTTGCAATAATTATTATTCGTAATAAGCGACAGCGTAAGAAACTGACTTTGCTCAGACCTGAGAACAAGAGGGGCTATAATAAGAATGTCAGGCTCGTTATTGAGGACATGTCAGCATCTACTCTGGAAGGTGATGAGCATCAGTTGTCCGCCAAGGTCGAAGGTTATGCAAAAGCATATCTTATATTGCAAGGAATTTTGAAGATTTAACCAACAAACTGTCCGACATAAGCTGTGTTTTTTTTGTATCTAAACACGACATTGTTGTTTTATATGAAACATAGTCAATAGAAAATTACTTCAGTGACATTTTTCCCGAATATAAACTTTTTTGTTTACCAGCCACAAAAAGGTCCAAGTTCGGGAGGTATTCGGAAGGAATACTTTTGATAAAATATTCACTGGTAAGACATGTTATTGATGTTCGATACAGAGAACATACTTTTACTATTCTGTTGGATAAAAGTATGTTTGGTTTCAGTAGAGCTACATTATGTGTGTTTACATATATCCAGCCGGAGAAATCGACCTGGTGTGACAACAAAGATAGACAAATTGGGGTAGAGATTTGGCTGTATTTATTATTGAGTACACTGGAAGAGTACCCAGCTGTTTCTATCATTGTCCTTGGATTTATTTGTTTGTTGTATAACGCCGCACTCAGTAAAATTCCAGCTATATCACGGCGGTCCGTAAATAATCGAGTCTGGACCAGACAATCCAGTGGGCGACATCATGAGCATCGATCCACGCATTTGGGATATGATGACATGCATCAACCAAGTCAGCGAGTCTGTCCTAAGAACGTTTAGAGTGTACCGATGCTGCGTTTTCTGTATGACTGTTGTAAGTGGGACATGTTTTAAAAAAAAAAATAGGGGAGATTTATCACGTTGTGAAAAAAAAAATGATATTATGGTGAAAATGCGTATGAAGTAGTTACTGGATACAGTTATCATGGCTTGTATTGTAGCAATAGATTACTGAGGTCGAATGCCTTAATAATATTGCAATTCAGGCAAGAAAGGTGTTCTTGGTCCTGTTAATTAGTATACATTCCTTGAAACCATACTTTTACTTCAAATGTTTTGATACACAGATAACACCAATACTTTTATACCGGGCTGGAATTCGGGGGCTTAGTGACATAGAACCGTGTGTGGCAGATGTTCTATTCAGTCGCTCGCTGTTTTTAAATGTGTCAAATATTGGCTGTCTCTTTATAATATGCAGGAATCTCGTTTACTCCAATATGTTGCGGTTGTACGATGAACAAGTCACTTTTTCCCGTTAGTATATATTTTATATTAATTGTGATTATTCTGTTGCTTTATATCTATATGCCAGTGGGGACACGTATGGCCCAGGCGTGTAAGGCGCCCCGATTCGCTGTGCGGAGTTGTGTCCCTTGGGCACGCCAGAAACCTATGATTGCGGATTCGAATCCCGGTTCGCCCCGATTATGTTTACAGGTTTGTCGGCACCATATCTGTACTCGTGGGTTTCAGCAAAGTGGCAAACGTCACTTCGGGCTTTCCCCCCACATTAAGCTGACACGCCGCAATATAACTGTAATGATGTTAAAAGCGGCGTTAAACCCAACTCACTCACTCTACATGCCAGTATTGTCGACTATTGCACCGGGCTGCTTCATGCTTCGCGTCTCATCTGGACGGAGTATTTTCCATCTTTCGCAAATACAGGGTCATGTTTAGTTGTGGTCAAGTCCGTTATAAGTCTAAGAAGCCAAATAGTTGGTCGTGCACGTGCTGTGTGTGAGTTTAAACAAGAAACCCAAACACATAAATATATCATAAGTACATATATTTTTGTTCTAGTAATACAATCCTTTAAACACGAGTCTCCGTCTTTGGCAATGCACTGTGTTAACGCGAGTGTGCTGCACCCTCTCACTTAGTTCACCGAAACCAACCTAAAACGTTCTTTCTATCGCTATACATACATGATAGGAAGAGTAAACATGCTTACATATCTGGCAGTTGGGTCCGGACCAAAACCTCTCGCAGGCTGAACAAGTTCCTTCCGGGTACTTGTCACATGCTCCTGGTGATGCACAGTGACACTGGTCGGCACCTAGGAACATAAACAATGGATGACTATCTGTGTGGGCAGTATCATTATGAATACTTATTTACCCTTGCGTCCTCCCAAACACCCCCCCCCCCCCACCCCCCACCCGAGAAAAAATCAATTCTGGACCAGACAATCCTGTGACTAGTATGATTAGCCTTGACCCACGCAACAGAGATACAAAGTCATGCCGTTAACAAAGTGGGATCATGGGGATCATCCTAATACTACCGGGTACCCACAGTCCACACATAAAGGGATGATCCTACCGGGTACCCACAGCCCACACATAAAGGAATGATCCTATCGGGTACCCCCGGTCCACACATAAAGGAATGATCCTATCGGGTACCCCCGGTCCACACATAAAGGAATGATCCTATCGTGTACCCCGGTCCACACATAAAGGAATGATCCTATCGGGTACCCCCGGTCCACACATAAAGGAATGATCCTATCGGGTACCCCCGGTCCACACATAAAGGAATGATCCTATCTGGCACCGACAGCCCACACATAAAGGGATGATCCTATCGGGTACCCCCGGTCCACACATAAAGGAATGATCCTATCTGGCACCGACAGCCCATACATAAAGGAATGATCCTATCGGGTACCCACAGTCCACACATAAAGGAATGATCCTATCGGGTACCCCCGGTCCACACATAAAGGAATGATCCTATCTGGCACCGACAGCCCATACATAAAGGAATGATCCTATCGGGTACCCACAGTCCACACATAAAGGAATGATCCTATCGGGTACCCCCGGTCCACACATAAAGGAATGATCCTATCTGGCACCGACAGCCAACACATCAAGGGATGATCCTATCGGGTACCCACAGTCCACACATAAAGGAATGATCCTATCGGGTACCCCCGGTCCACACATAAAGGAATGATCCTATCTGGCACCGACAGCCAACACATAAAGGAATGATCCTATCGGGTACCCCCGGTCCACACATAAAGGAATGATCCTATCGGGTACCCCCGGTCCACACATAAAGGAATGATCCTATCGGGTACCCCCGGTCCACACATAAAGGGATGATCCTACCGGGTACCCCCGGTCCACACATAAAGGGATGATCCTATCGGGTACCAACAGCCCACAATAAAGGGATAATCCTACCGGGTACCCACAACCCACAATAAAGGGATAATACTACCGGGTACCCACAACCCACACTTAAAGGAGTGATATAACCGGGTATCCATAGTCCACACAAATGTGGATCATCCTAACCTGTAACCACAGCACGCATATAAAGGGGTCTTCCGAGCGGGTACACATGTACCACACATAAAGAGATAATCCTGACAGGTACCCACAGTCAGCTCATATGAGGATCACCCTCCATGATACCCACATCTCACACATATGGGGATCAGTTGTAGTCTAACGGGATATATACAATAATATCATAGTCTGACGGCTATTACACTTATGTTATAGTCTGAAGGGATATATATACACTAACCTAATAGTCTGAAGGGATAAATACACTAACCTAATAGTCTGAAGGGATATATACACTATCCTAATAGCCTGAAGGGATAAATACACTAACCTAATAGTCTGAAGGGATATATACACTATCCTAATAGCCTGACGGTATATATACACTAACCTAATAGCCTGAAGGGATATATATACTAACCTAATAGTCTGAAGGGATATATATACACTAACCTAATAGCCTGACGGTATATATACACTAACCTAATAGCCTGAAGGGATATATATACACTAACCTAATAGCCTGACGGTATATATACACTAACCTAATAGCCTGAAGGGATATATACACTAACCTAATAGTCTGAAGGTATATATACACTAACCTAATAGCCTGAAGGGATATATACACTAACCTAATAGCCTGAAGGGATATATACACTAACCAAATAGCCTTACGGTCTACGTGCAGTTTTATTGAAAAATCTAAATTGTCCCAAAAATCTATGGTTTAGCAGCTGTAGCTTGTAAAAAACATGTCTGGTCTCATCACAAAACCAATAAAAAATGTTCAAATGTACCAAGCTAATGGTGGTTAGGAAAACTGACATTGTGACGACAATCTCCGAAGCACAGGTGGTAGCTTGACGGTCTACGAATCAAGACTTTGCAGGTTCGAATCCCACCGAGGTTTAAAATACTTGCTTTCCTTAATGAGTTATATTTTATGCCTTATAATGTGTGTCTCATACAGGGAGCTGATAATAGATGTATATCTGATTACCGCTTAACATTATTTAGTTAGTGACGATAAGTCGTCTAGTTAGAAGATAATATACTAATGCTAAATGAAGTGGACAGTGAGTGAAATTCACTGGGGAACCTTACAAACTATTTCTGTCAGTGATCGATTGTGTGAGATCAAAGGGAAAGACTCGAACTACTTTAGTTACTCGTTTTGATTACATACTTGATATAAAAATAACCTAAATTGCTGGCTACTCCACACCATGTCTTGTGTCAGTGTGTGTGGGAGACAAGCGGGGTTGTGAGGACGTGTGACACGTCAAGTCTGACACAGGCAGGAATGTGTTGAAGACGGCTGTGTTTCACACAGCATCGCTGCCAATGACACACAACCGAGTGTCCAGGCCATGGCGGCTTGTCCAAGATACGTTCTACGTTGTGATGCCGTCATTACGACATGACAATGATCATAGATACTTCCATTACGATATCATACTACTACTACAACTACTACTACTACTACTACTACTACTACTACTACTACTACTACTACTACTACTACTACTACTCTAATACTAATACTACTACTACTACTACTACTAATATTATTGATGATTATGGTGATGATGATGATGATGATGATGATGATGATGATATATATACTTGTATAGCACAGTAGCATTCACACATGCTATGCGAGCTTGTCTAAAAAGGAATGTTTAATCTGTCTTATTTCCAGTGGCAAATCAGTCCACAATCGAGGCTGCTGCATTTTTGAAGGATCTTTTCCCAGAAGTCCTTACAGCTTCTGTTTTTGAGAGAGAGAGAGAGAGAGAGAGAGAGAGAGAGAGAGAGAGAGAGAGAGAGAGAGAGAGAGAGAGAGAGAGAGAGAGAGAGAGAGAGAGAGAGCTTAAAGTTGATCGGTGATGAAATGGGCAAGAATTGGGGTTGTTGTAGAACTGGAGTGATGTGGTCGAACCCTCTGGTTTTGGTAATTATTCTGGCTGAGGTATTCTGTATCTGCTTTTAACCGTGAATCTCATGTTTGCTGATGTTACTGAGGACATGGCCACATATAATCAGATACTCAGTTCGATATATAGTCTCAACAGTCAGTACTGATAACATGTTGCACCAACCATCACAGTTCCCTTACCTGCCACAGAGTGTAGGACGCAGACAATCAGAAGGATACAGCACCTTCCTGTGTGAGCGAGGGTAGCCATGACTGCCGTCCCGACTGTGCGCTACTGTGTCACACATCCACCGTCCAACACCCAGTCATGCTCTGATGACCTCATCGTCCTTCCGTCCATGGCTGCTCACGTGGAGCAGATACCGATCTTGTCGCTGCGTTCATCATGGTTTAGAGCGGAGCATGAATGACTAGACATGACTAACATCAACGTAGAGAGAAACATATATTAAAAACATTCCATGTTCATTTCCTGTTAATTACGCACATACTTAATGCAAATATAATAACATAATAGTAAAGACAAGATATGTTTATGGATGACAACTTCTTTATTCTAAGCATTATGACGCGGCGTTTCGGTATAGATACTTATACCGTCGTCAAGCCGGACTGATGTTATACAACACAGTGTAGTCACATTGGCCGCAAGTAGCTTTCTCAGTTGACTTCATGTCTTCCTGGAATTTTATAATGTACAGGTAAAAGTTTGTATGGTGACACGGCAGTTTATTATCGCTTAATGTTTGAAATGAATTATATTTATGATATGTCACACAGAGGACGTTAAAGTTCGCCAACCAACGAGACCGCCGGCTTCAACAATGTCCCAGGAAGTACACAGCTCACTTCTGTTGTAGGTTTCCCAGAGACCGACCCTATGTGAGCATGCGATTTTCAGACATTTTTAGCAAAGAAATCAAAAGCGATTATAAAGAATAATTCTTTCCATAATAATCATAGTGAACATGTTTAACAGACCTTAGAGCATAACAATTAGAATGTACATCTTTGACAGACCTCAGACCACAAAAATTATAATGTACGTGTTTGACAGACCTCAGAGCATAATAATTATAATGTACATGTTAAACAGACCTTAGAGCATTATGATTAGAAAGTACATGTTAAACAGACCTTAGAGCATTATGATTAGAAAGTACATTTTAAACAGACCTTAGAGCATTATAATTAGAAAGTACATTTTAAACAGACCTTAGAGCATTATAATTAGAAAGTACATTTTAAACAGACCTTAGAGCATTATAATTAGAAAGTACATTTTAAACAGACATCAGAGCATAATAATTATAATGTACATGTTAAACAGACCTTAGAGCATAATAATTATAATGTACATGTTTGACAGACCTCAGAGCATTATAATTAGAAAGTACATGTTAAACAGACCTCAGAGCATAATAATTATAATGTACATGTTAAACAGACCTTAGAGCATAATAATTATAATGTACATGTTAAACAGACCTTAGAGCATAATAATTATAATGTACATGTTAAACAGACCTCAGAGCATAATAATTATAATGTACATGTTAAACAGACCTTAGAGCATTATAATTAGAAAGTACATTTTAAACAGACCTTAGAGCATTATAATTAGAAAGTACATTTTAAACAGACCTCATAGCATAATATTTATAATGTACATCTTTAACAGACCTCAGAGCATACAGACAGAGACATGTTCATTTTAACACCTAGGCGTATAGGTATCGGACATGCCCATCTGTCATCATGCTTCTTGTCATATATATAGTTAGAAGAATAGATCAGTTAGAAGGACAGCTCCGTTAGAAGGATGTTTTAGTGCGTATTTGTCTTAAGATATATATCTCACTAAAGAAGGATATCTTGGTTAGAAAGATGTCGTCTGTCAGAAGCATATGTCAGTTGGAAGGATAGTCAGTCAGAAGGATACGTCATCTAGAAGGATTCGTCAGTCAGAAGGATACATCAGCAAAAAGAATACGTCGGAAGGATATACTGTTGGAAGGATGCGTCAGTTAAGATATATATCACTAAAGAAGGATATCTTGGCAAGAAAGATGTCTCACTTCGAAATATATCTTACTAAGAAGGATAACACAGCAAGAAGCGTCCATCAATCAGAAGGATACATCCGTAAGAAAGATTTATCGGTCGGGAGGACATCATAGTACGAAGGATTTATCAGTTACAACCATACGTCAGTCAGGATAGGTCTGTCGGGAGGACATCATAGTACGAAGGATTCATCAGTCACAACCATGCGTCAGTCAGAAGGATAAGTCTGTCGGGAGGACATCATAGTACGAAGGATTTATCAGTCACAACCATGCGTCAGTCAGGATAGGTCTGTCGGGAGGACATCATAGTACGAAGGATTCATCAGTCACAACCATGCGTCAGTCAGGATAGGTCTGTCGGGAGGACATCATAGTACGAAGGATTCATCAGTCACAACCATGCGTCAGTCAGAAGGATAAGTCTGTCGGGAGGACATCATAGTACGAAGGATTCATCAGTCACAACCATGCGTCAGTCAGAAGGATAGGTCTGTCGGGAGGACATCATAGTACGAAGGATTTATCTGTTACAACCATACGTCAGTCAGAAGGATAAGTCTGTCGGGAGGACATCATAGTACGAAGGATTTATCTGTTACAACCATGCGTCAGTCAGGATAGGTCTGTCGGGAGGACATCATAGTACGAAGGATTCATCAGTCACAACCATGCGTCAGTCAGAAGGATAGGTCTGTCGGGAGGACATCATAGTACGAAGGATTCATCAGTTACAACCATGCGTCAGTCAGAAGGATAAGTCTGTCGGGAGGACATCATAGTACGAAGGATTTATCTGTTACAACCATGCGTCAGTCAGAAGGATAAGTCTGTCGGGAGGACATCATAGTACGAAGGATTTATCAGTCACAACCATACGTCAGTCAGAAGGATAGGTCTGTCGGGAGGACATCATAGTACGAAGGATTTATCTGTTACAACCATGCGTCAGTCAGAAGGATAAGTCTGTCGGGAGGACATCATAGTACGAAGGATTCATCAGTCACAACCATGCGTCAGTCAGAAGGATAGGTCTGTCGGGAGGACATCATAGTACGAAGGATTTATCTGTTACAACCATGCGTCAGTCAGAAGGATAAGTCTGTCGGGAGGACATCATAGTACGAAGGTTTATCAGTCACAACCATGCGTCAGTCAGGATAGGTCTGTCGGGAAGATACATCAATCAGAAGGATATCATATTAGAAAGATACGTCAGTCAGAAGGATAGGTCTGTCGGGAAGAAACATCAATCAGAGGGATATCATATTAGAAAGATACGTCAGTCAGAAGGATATCATAGTAAGAGGATAGTCAATCGGAATAATACGTCAACCAGAGAGATACATCAGTCAGGAGGATTCATAAGACAGATGAATATCATAGTAAGAAGAATTCATAATGGACACGTCAATCAGAAGGATACATCAGTCAGAAGGATACGCCAGTTAAAAAGATAATCAGCTGATGGGATACGTTAGTCGGAAGTATACGTAAGTCAGAAGTATACGTCAGTCAGAAGGATAGTCGGTTGGAAGGATATCACAGTAAGAAGGATACGTCAGTCAGAAGGATACATCAGTCAGAAGGATATCATATATAGGGGAATACGTCAGTCAGAAGGATATCATAGTAAGAAGGATACATCAGTCAGAAGGATACGTCAGTCAGGACACATCAGTCAGAAGGATATCATAGTAGGATACTTCAGTCAGAAGGATACGCCAACCAGACCGGACATCACACATCAGGAGAAAGGATAGGTCAGTTGGAAGGATACGTCCGTCAGAAGGATATCATAGTTAGAATGATATGTCAGTCAGAAGGATATCATACTTTGGAGGAGACATCAGACAGAAGGATACGTCAGTCAGAAGGATATCACGGTTAGAAGGATACGTCAGTTAGAAGGACACACCAGCCAGGCCGGATACATCAGATAAAATGATTTATCAGTCAGAAGGATATCATAGTAAGAAGGATTCATTAGTTACAAGGATACGTCATTGAGAAAGATATCAAAGTAAGAAGAATTCATCAGATAAAAGGATACGTCAGTCAGAAGGATAGTCAGTTGGAAGGATGCGTCAGTCAGAAGGATACATCAACCAGAAGGATATCATAGTAAAAAGGATCCGTCTGTTAGAAGTATACGTCAGTTGGAAGGATAGTCTGTCAGAAGGATACGTCATCTAGAAGGATTCGTCAGTCAGAAGGATACATCAGCAAAAAGGATACGTCGGAAGGATAAACTGTTGGAAGGATAAGTCAGTTAGAGGGATACGTTAGTCAGACCGGATACGTTAATCAGGACACGTGAGTCAGAAGGATACATCAGTCAGAAGGATACGTCATTTGGAAGTGTAGTCAGTCAGAAGTACACGTCAGTTGGAGCGATTCGTCAATTAGAAGGAGACCGCCTCTGTGGTCTAGTGGACAGTGCGTCTGCCGAATAGCGGAAGGTCGGGGTTTCGATCCCCGGCCGCGTCATGCCAACACAAGTTAAAATATGATACTTGTTGTTGCCCTGTCTGGCGCTCAGTATTAAGGGACTAAAACAGGTACTGGTCGGCTTGGAGTCAGTATACTGTGCCTGAGTCGAGTGTTCATGTTAAACTCATGATTGAAATTAAAGACTTCCGATCACACGTGACCGTCAAGTTTTAGTTAGGGGGTCTGGGGATGCGTTCAGAGCAAACGGTGTGAGATCCAGTAGAGCCCTGACACGGAGACAGAGGGAACAGTTCGCAGCACTCAGAGAACAGGACAAACGTGGATATTTCAAGAACAGGACAAACGTGGATATTTCAAGAACGGTGCATTGCACGTGGGCAACTTCAGACGCACGCCCAGCTAAAAGGTACAGACAAGTAAATACTAGAAATACTGACGCGCCCGGCTAGTGGGGACTCGACCGGGCCTCAGTGAAGTGAGGTAAAATCTCCCAGATCACTTATGGATTTTGGCGTAGAGCAGGTCTTCTCAACAAACTGGAGGACGATGTTTTTATGGACTATCTGAGATCAATAGACATTGTTGGTTTCACTGAGTCATGGCTTCAGATTAGTAATTAATATGTAAATATTTTACTGAATTCACCATCAACACACAAGACGCTATACAGTTGTCATCATGCGACTAAAATAGTCGTGACGCAGGTGGTGACCGAAGAGCTGCAGACGTAAACATGTGAGATTAGATTATCTTCCCACATAGGTATTTGCCTTACGTTAAACCAGATAATGTCTGCACGATATGTTATATACATGCGTGTATGTGCCCCCACAATACACGAGGTATCATGAAAGTAAAACTGACAATATTGGGATAAATGAACTAGAGGGAACTATCATAGATCAGCGTAGAAACTTCCAAGTCGGACCCAGTGATAATTCTTGGTGGGGATTTTAATGCTGGAGCCGGTACAGTACAAGGTATACCCGAGTTGACTGAGTGCACAGAAAGGATCTAATGACATCAAGGACACTGAAATGAGAGGAAAACAGAAGAAAGGATTTGTAAACGCATTCGGTAGATACTTATGATTTCTGCTCGATACTTGGCCTTTTTATCGTTAGTGGGCGTTATGGAGGAGGTGCAAAGCAAGTTCTATGACAATGTTTAGTGATATAGGCGCTAGTTTGATTGATTACAGCATGTTATCTCTAAATAACCAAGAATATATTCATGAGCATAACATTGAACATAGATCAGAGTCTTGTCATCTACACCTATCACTGGTTGATAATATAAATTTAGCTAATGACGAAAAAAATACCTCTCTTCAAACGACATCACAAGGAGGTTTGACCATGCAGAACAAACGATAAGTGAGAATGTCCATAAATCAATACTATTAGATATATATCTGCAAGCGCCATATGTAAACCTGGATCTTGCTTTCGTACCTAGTTCCATAGTAACAGAAGTGGGAGGACACATAAGGGTTTGACAACGATTGTTGACAGGGTAGACGGGGTATACAGGGTAGACAGGGTAGACGGGGTATACAGGGTAGACAGGGTAGACGGGGCAGACAGGGTAGACGGGGTAGACGGGGCACACAGGGCAGACAGGGTAGACGGGGCAGACGGGGCAGACGGGGTATACAGGGTAGACGGGGTAGACGGGGTAGACGGGGTAGACAGGGCACACAGGGCAGACAGGGTAGACGGGGCAGACGGGGTATACAGGGTAGACGGGGTAGACGGGGTATACAGGGTAGACAGGGTAGACGGGGTATACAGGGTAGACGGGGTAGACGGGGTATACAGGGTAGACAGGGTAGACTGGGTAGACGGGGCAGACGGGGTATACAGGGTAGACAGGGTAGACGGGGTATACAGGGTAGACAGGGTAGACGGGGCAGAAAGGGTAGACGGGGCAGAAAGGGTAGACAGGGCAGAAAGGGCAGACGGGGTAGACAGGGTAGACGAGGCAGACAGGGCAGACGGGGTAGACAGGGTAGACGGGACAGACAGGACAGACAGGGCAGACGGGACAGACAGGGTAGACGGGGTAGACAGACAGACGGGGTAGACGGGGTAGACAGGGTAGACGGGGTAGACGGGACAGACAGGACAGACAGGGCAGACGGGACAGACAGGGTAGACGGGGGTCAGACAGGGTAGACGGGGTAGACAGGGTAGACGGGGTAGACAGGGCAGACAGGGTAGACAGGGCAGACAGGGCAGACGGGACAGACAGGGTAGACGGGGCAGACAGGGTAGACGGGGTAGACAGGGTAGACGGGGTAGACAGGGCAGACGGGGTAGACAGGGTAGACGGGGTAGACAGGGCAGACGGGGTAGACAGGGTAGACGGGGCAGACAGGGTAGACGGGGGAGACAGGGCAGACGGGGTAGACAGGGCAGACGGGGCAGACGGGGTAGACAGGGTAGACGGGGGAGACAGGGCAGACGGGGTAGACAGGGCAGACGGGGCAGACGGGGCAGACAGGGTAGACGGGGTAGACAGGGCAGATGGGGTAGACAGGGTAGACGGGGCAGACAGGGTAGACAGGGTAGACGGGGGAGACAGGGCAGACGGGGTAGACAGGGCAGACGGGGCAGACGGGGTAGACAGGGTAGACGGGGGAGACAGGGCAGACGGGGTAGACAGGGCAGACGGGGCAGACGGGGCAGACGGGGTAGACAGGGCAGACGGGGCAGACGGGGCAGACGGGGCAGACGGGGTAGACGGGGCACACAGGGTAGACAGGGCAGACGGGACAGACAGGGCAGACAGGGTAGACGGGGTAGACGGGGTAGACAGGGTAGACGGGGGACAGACAGGGCAGACGGGGCAGACAGGGGACAGACAGGGCAGACAGGGCAGACGGGGTAGACAGGGCAGACGGGACAGACAGGGTAGACAGGGTAGACAGGACAGACAGGGTAGACAGGGCAGACAGGGCAGACAGGGGAGACAGGGGACAGACAGGGCAGACGGGGCAGACAGGGCAGACAGGGTAGACGGGGCAGACGGGGCAGACAGGGCAGACGGGGCAGACAGGGCAGACGGGACAGACAGGGCAGACAGGGCAGACAGGGGAGACAGGGGACAGACAGGGCAGACAGGGCAGACAGGGCAGACAGGGTAGACGGGGCAGACAGGGCAGACAGGGCAGACGGGACAGACAGGGCAGACAGGACAGACAGGGCAGACAGGGGACAGACAGGGCAGACGGGGCAGACAGGGCAGACAGGGTAGACGGGGCAGACAGGGCAGACAGGGCAGACGGGGTAGACAGGGTAGACGGGGGAGACAGGGCAGACGGGGTAGACAGGGCAGACGGGGCAGACGGGGCAGACGGGGTAGACAGGGCAGACGGGGCAGACGGGGCAGACGGGGTAGACGGGGCACACAGGGTAGACAGGGCAGACGGGACAGACAGGGCAGACAGGGTAGACGGGGTAGACGGGGTAGACGGGGTAGACAGGGTAGACGGGGGACAGACAGGGCAGACGGGGCAGACAGGGGACAGACAGGGCAGACAGGGCAGACGGGGTAGACAGGGCAGACGGGACAGACAGGGCAGACAGGGCAGACAGGGGAGACAGGGGACAGACAGGGCAGACGGGGCAGACAGGGCAGACAGGGTAGACGGGGCAGACAGGGCAGACAGGGCAGACGGGACAGACAGGGCAGACAGGACAGACAGGGCAGACAGGGGACAGACAGGGCAGACGGGGCAGACAGGGCAGACAGGGTAGACGGGGCAGACAGGGCAGACAGGGCAGACGGGACAGACAGGGCAGACAGGGCAGACAGGACAGACATGGCAGACGGGGCAGACAGGGTAGACAGGGGACAGACAGGGCAGACAGGGGACAGACAGGGCAGACGGGGCAGACGGGGCAGACAGGGCAGACAGGGCAGACGGGGTAGACAGGGGAGACAGGGGACAGACAGGGCAGACGGGGCAGACGGGACAGACAGGGCAGACGGGGCAGACAGGGCAGACGGGGCAGACAGGGTAGACGGGGTAGACGGGGGTCAGACAGGGCAGACGGGGCAGACAGGGCAGACGGGACAGACAGGGCAGACGGGACAGACAGGGCAGACGGGGCAGACAGGGCAGACGGGGCAGACAGGGTAGACGGGGTAGACGGGGTAGACGGGGGTCAGACAGGGCAGAAAGGGCAGACGGGACAGACAGGGCAGACAGGGTAGACAGGGCAGACGGGACAGACAGGGCAGACAGAGTAGACAGGGTAGACGGGGGTCAGACAGGGCAGACAGGGTAGACGGGGGTCAGACAGGGCAGACAGGGCAGACGGGACAGACAGCGCAGACGGGGCAGACAGGGCAGATGGGGCAGACAGGGTAGACGGGGTAGACGGGGTAGACGGGGGTCAGACAGGGCAGACGGGGCAGACAGGGCAGACGGGACAGACAGGGCAGACGGGACAGACAGGGCAGACGGGGCAGACAGGGCAGACGGGGCAGACAGGGTAGACGGGGTAGACGGGGTAGACGGGGGTCAGACAGGGCAGAAAGGGCAGACGGGACAGACAGGGCAGACAGGGTAGACAGGGCAGACGGGACAGACAGGGCAGACAGAGTAGACAGGGTAGACGGGGGTCAGACAGGGCAGACAGGGTTAGACGGGGGTCAGACAGGGCAGACAGGGCAGACGGGACAGACAGCGCAGACGGGGCAGACAGGGCAGACGGGGCAGACTGGGCAGACGGGGCAGACAGGGCAGACGGGGTAGACGGGGTAGACGGGGGTCAGACAGGGCAGACGGGGCAGACAGGGCAGACGGGGCAGACACGGCAGACGGGACAGACAGGGCAGACAGGGTAGACAGGGCAGACGGGACAGACAGGGCAGACAGGGTAGACAGGGCAGACGGGACAGACAGGGCAGACAGGGTAGACAGGGCAGACGGGGGTCAGACAGGGCAGACAGGGCAGACACGGCAGACGGGACAGACAGGGCAGACAGGGTAGACGGGGTAGACGGGGGTCAGACAGGGCAGACAGGGCAGACGGGACAGACAGGGCAGACAGGGTAGACAGGGCAGACGGGGCAGACAGGGCAGACAGGGCAGACAGGGTAGACAGGGCAGACAGGGGACAGACAGGGCAGACGGGGCAGACAGGGCAGACGGGGCAGACAGGGCAGACAGGGCAGACGGGGCAGACAGGGCAGACGGGACAGACAGGGTAGACGAGGCAGACAGGGTAGACGGGGCAGACAGGGTAGACAGGGTAGACGAGGCAGACGGGACAGACAGGGCAGACGGGACAGACAGGGCAGACAGGGTAGACAGGGCAGACGGGACAGACAGGGCAGACAGGGTAGACAGGGCAGACGGGGGTCAGACAGGGCAGACAGGGCAGACACGGCAGACGGGACAGACAGGGTAGACGGGGTAGACGGGGTAGACGGGGGTCAGACAGGGCAGACAGGGCAGACGGGACAGACAGGGCAGACAGGGTAGACAGGGCAGACGGGGCAGACAGGGCAGACAGGGCAGACAGGGTAGACAGGGCAGACAGGGGACAGACAGGGCAGACAGGGCAGACGGGGCAGACGGGGCAGACATGGCAGACAGGGCAGACAGGGCAGACAGGGGACAGACAGGGCAGACGGGGCAGACAGGGCAGACGGGACAGACAGGGTAGACGAGGCAGACAGGGTAGACGGGGCAGACAGGGTAGACAGGGTAGACGAGGCAGACGGGGCAGACGGGCAGACAGGGTAGACAGGGTAGACGAGGCAGACGGGGCAGACAGGGTAGACAGGGCAGACAGGGTAGACGCCTTAAGGCAGACAAGGTAGACAAGGTAGACGGGGAGAAAGACAGACACAAAGAAGACTTAGAGACCACAGGAAACTGTTGGCTGTATTAAAGGTGAGGTGAAATGGGGTTTAACGTCGCGTCCAAGATTATGGCACTTATATAGCGAAGTGCATGTACGTGTGTGTGTGTGTGTTTGTTTTAGCTGCTTGTACTAGTCCGGACTGATGCCGATTTATAGTGCTAGCTCACTGAGATACCATGCCGCAGTTTAACATGAATACCCCACTCAGACACAGAATACTTACTCCGAGCCGACCAGTCCTTGTTTTAGCCCCTTAATGCCGAGCGCCAGACAGGGTAACAACAAGTACCATCTTTTAACGTCTTTTGGTATGACGCGGTCGGGGATCGAACCCCGGACCTTCCGCTCAACGGGCGGACGCTGTATTAAAGGAATCAATATAAATGAATGAGACGAATAAAACAAAGCCTATACAGAAACAAAAGTTTGGGGTTTACATGATTTATTTAAAGGGATGTATCAAGTTTCTGGCGCTGCCTCTCACGATAGCACTTATATAACATTATCATTAATTCGGAACAGTGGCATGAGTATTTCTCAACTTTATATGTTGAACCGAGAATGCGAATTGTGACGTGGATTTCACGGGGTTAGGTGAAATCGCCTACAGTGCACTTTGCCTACAGTATTATCGAAACACTGTTATGTGCACCAGTTACTGTCACTAATGAGCTCCCATTACCTTCAGTAGGAATGGACTCTCCCACTATGAGAGACAGAAGACCCTACACGAGGACCCAAATGATACCACTGAAAACCTGAATATTAAGGGCGGCGGGGTAGCCTTGTGGTGAAAGCGTTCACTCGTCACGCCGGAGACCCGGGTTCGATTCTCGACATGGGTACAATGTGTGAGGCCCATTTCTGGAGTCCCCCGCCGTGATATCGCTGGAATATTGCTAAAAGCGGCGTAAAACCACACTCACTCACTCACTGAATGTAGATCTACGGACAGAAGAAGTAGATAAGGCAAACTACGAACTCACACATGCGGGGAAACAAGCTGGTGATGATCAAGTTTAAAGTTTCATTCATAAAGACGCGCCGTAGTTAAATGTAAAGGCGTAAGTTATTTGTCCATTGTAACCTTGGTATTGTGACGTCATAGTTCTATTGCTCCTGTTGAAGTAACGTAGGTTCATGATGAAAATTTAGCTTATATAGTGGGAAAACTGAAAAGTTGTCGCTTCCACGTGTATCTAAATGTTCACTGAGTGGAATCGTGCGGTTGTGTGACTGCTTTATTCAAATTTGTGAACGGTGAAGATTCATTCTTCTTTATAATTCAAGTTCTGTCTTTCCGATATACTTTTCATTGCAGGGGGCACGGGTGGCCCAGTCGTCTAAGGCGCCGCGATTCGCTGTGCAGAATTGCGTCCCTTAGGCACGCCAGAAACCTATGATTGTGGGTTCGAATCCCGGTTCGCCCCGATTATGTTTCTAGGTTTGTCAGCACCATACCCGTGCTCGTGGGTTTCTGGTAAACGTCTGAGACCTGCATCACTTCGGGCTTTCCTCCCACATTAAGCTGACACGCCGTGATATAACTGGAATACTGTTAAAAGCGGCGTTAAACCCAACTCACTCACTCACTTTTCATTGCATCCACTACAAACAATCAAGTAAATAACATTTCTAGTATCACAAGTCATATTTGTTTTACAGTAAATTTAGTGTACTTTGTAATTTGGACTGAACAGCCTTCAACTATATTGCTAAGGCAACGTTTGTCATCGCACTTAGAAACCTGTGGAGTGATGAAAACAGAATCAAATTAAGAACTTGTCAAAATCTTTCTAAGATTTTGGGGTTGTCTTTGGCTGTTGATAATTTTGTATTTGCTCAATATCTTCTCCATTTTAATACTTTGATTCAAAGTAGGCGCGTATCGTTGTACCACGGACAATGTGTTTTCATGATTGGGGTTGAAGGTAGATACTGGAGTTAAATTATTCCCCATATTGTTTTCTTCAGACTTTTCTCTCAGTTTTAGTTGCTCAATACTTAGCGCCTTCTGTATGCTATCTTCAATTAGCTTTGCCGGATAGTTTTGATGCAATAGGAATCTCTTATGTTGAGCAAGGCGGGTAATTTTAACATCATTCCCGGAAAGATTGGTACAAAAGCGTCTTGCGAGACAGTAAGGAATATAACGTTTTGTATGATACGGGTGACATGATCCAAAATCCAAATATTGGTGCGTATCAGTATCTTTATAAAAGATATCAGTTTGTACAAATCTCCCAGATATTAAATTGATTCTTACATCGAGTAAGGTTAAACTGGATTAGCTTTTTTCCAAAGTGAAATTGAATGACGCATACGGTGAATTTAGAATTTCATGAATAGCTGTAAGTTGACTTTCACTGGTTTTTAATATGACAAAACAGTCTTCTAAAAACCTTTTCCATGAATATTCAATTTGTTCTTTCATAGATTCACCAAGAGTATCTCTCACCTTATAAAACATATTCTCTAAAAATCCCAACACAAGGGTTGCATAAGTAGGGGCTACCTTAGTACCCATGGCTACTCCTTTCTTTTGTGAATAATAAGATCCATCAAAATAAAACATGTTATTGGTAATAACCAACTTCAATGCATCAATGATAAACTCATCCGAAAATCTGTCTGGTATTTCATAGCGGTATTCTTTCAGCCAGTATCTGATAGCTTTAAGTCCAAGCTCAATTTCAATATTACTATACAAAACTAACCACATCAAAACTAACTAACATAGATCCTTCCCGTACATCAGTTGGTAATTTACATTAAAAAAACCAATGTCATCTCTGAGAAAACGTTTTACATGTTTACATAAGGGCTTAAGCCCCTGGATGCAAGGGGGGACTTATGTGTCCCTCCTCTTCAACCCAAACTTTGAAGTCGAATACAATTCAAAATATATCACGCACATAGATACACTTCACAGTTTTGAATAATGTGGGAAATTCCCTGTTCTGAAATATCATCCACCGGCATTTTAGGCCAAGTACTGAAAATGGCCTGTTTTTTAACGCAGAATAAATTCTGGGACAACACTTAGCAGTGTCTTTTTTTCAAACTGATTTAATATTTGCTGTTAAATTTACACCATCAGAGAGGAAGTTTAATATTCTACATCTCTGCGTAATTATATAGTCGGAGGTACTGTAGATCCAGCGCCGCGTGAGTGCAATTCTCGCACAACCTTAACTTTTCAGATCTCAGGAAAATGTGCGTCAGAAAAAAAACCTCGGCATCCAGAGGGTTAAGAATAAAATCTATGAAATTGCTCAGACGCTGTGTACAGCTCTCGGGTCTAAATTGTAAATCCTCGGGATTTTCAACAGAAATAACTTCTCAATTTTTATCATTAATTTCCTTTTGAATACATTTACTTTTGTGTACTGTGGGTAGGCCATAATAATTTACGGTCTTATGTTCAAAATTGGTGAGATAGTTCTTTTCTTTGTCTAGAATTTCGTCATCATACTTATCTAACAATTTCCTAACCTTATTCTAGAGAGATTTGTCTTCTCTTTTACTAGAATTGCTATAATATTCATCATCATGTAAAATGGACATTATCTTTCTTTCATAATATGGTTTATTCATAATAACAATAGCACCTCCTTTATTAACGATGTCTGTATTATTCTTATGATAAGTAAGCCCTTTCAATTCACATTCAGATAGGTTTTGTTTTGTTTGTTTGACGTGAATAGTTATCACAAAAGTCTTCCAAATATTTTTCTCTCCCGCGTGGAGGTATAAATCTGGAATTATTTTTCACCAGCCTTTCACCATTTTTCTTATTGCCTACGTCATCATCCTAGTCAACGTCGTTGTCCTCTTCGGGGTCAAAATTCTCCTCCAGTCTCAGTTTTCGAGTAAAGTTCTTTGACCCTGTTTTGATAGCCTCCGGATTGGGCGTAGGTGTAGGTGTAAGCTTTAAACCTTTTTTCACTAAACTGACTTCATTTAAACTGAGGAGATGACAAGACAGATTTAAGATTTAAGGATCTTTTATGTGATTCCCTGCTTTTGCACCTTGGGAGTATTGGCTTTTCGTGGAAACTGCCTCTTCCTAAACAAATTTCTTGACTACTTTGCCGATGTAGGTAACCATCACACTTGTTTGCAAACGATTTGTTTTTATACTGACGTCCTGGTCCGCTGGGCCCCCGTTGTCGGTCATATGTTTTAATATTATTTAGTTTATCCCCACCTTTGTATCCATTACTGATGCGCCTTCGTATCTCTTCTGTGAAAGAGGTTGTGCATGCACTGTTCAGAATTCCCAACTGCATCTGCATCGGCAAAGGTTTTTCCGCATTTAACAACCTTTGACTTTTGTTTGGTCTTGGAGATGTTGAACTGGTTTTGTTTATTTGTGGTGTAACGCTGCACTCAGCAATATTCCAGCTATGTGACGGCGGTCTGCAAACAATCGAGTCTGGACCCCACAATCCAGTGATTGACATCATGAGCATCAATCTACGCAACTTGGATAGAATGATGACATGCCAAATCAGCGAGTCTGACCACCCGATCCCGTTTGACGGCTCTTATGACAAGCAAAGTCACCTTTTATGGCAAGCATGTGTTGCTGAAGACCTAGTCTACCCCGGATCTCCACGGGTTGTACCCATGTGGGGAATTCAACCCAGGCCTACAATATCGTTTTTATCTAAAAAACTTAAGCATAATTATTCTTTTCAAGCATTTTCTGGGAAATAAATAAGTTATCATTGTGATAAAACCCATATATCCTAAAAAAACTAATGCAACAATCAAACAACGACATCGAGTCAGCTCATAAACGACAACTTCCACACTGGGTCGTCCAGTAACACGGTTTCAAAGTGTGTTGCATTCCAAATATATGCCGGGGAGCAATTAAAAATATCTTAAGTTATCACACCCAAAAAACTTATTGTGGCGCTTTGTCAGCACTCATAAAATACTCCAACATGGTTTTATCGCTTAAATATGATTTGATTCAGAACTTTTAAAAATGAAAAAAAATCAAATCGCCTAATACACAACTGTTGATAGGTATCTAAGATATCTTATCTTGAAAAATCAATAAATTTGCTCTTTTCGGCTTAATTCTTTAACATTTCAAGCATGTTAGGGGTCATGTTGTTGCAAGTTCATTTCCTACTCCAGTCTGCAGTGAACCAATATATTTTTACACAAATTTCCCAGCCACAAGTTACATTTCACACACTTTTGCAGGAATGAGTGATGGTTAAATAGACATAATCAAATTTAACAACAGTTGTTTCAAATTTCCATTACATAAAAAAACAAATTCGGTATTCTTTCTTTTGACGTTCAGTTAATATATATTTGGCTCGTGTGGTACTTTATACATATTATTCATAATTCGTTAATATTTTTTATTCATAATCGTCACAATGATTAAACTGCATTAAATTGTTAAGGCGCTTGGCAACTCATGCTCGACTATCCACTGTATTATATCTCCATTCTGTTATGATGAATACCGCAAAAAATACCATTTCTTATTCAAAAATCATGCGTGAAATTTGGAACTAGTAAAATTCAAGCCATATTCAAAATCGGGAGGGGAGTCGACGCTTTAACCTCGCTCGACAAGCCCCACCGCCAATGGATTTGTCGGTTAAGATTCGTTATATAAACAAATGTCAAATCAAGTCAGAAGTGTTGTATATTTCACGCAGGTGTTCACCAGAATAGTCACGTGATGTCATGGTTACGATTTTAGCCAATCGGGAAACACTTCCGTTGCACGAGTTTTTCAAGCGCGTTGACCAGACACCTTGGATCGAAGCAGACGACGCTTACTTTATCAAGTGTACCGGTGCATGTTAAATTAATTCCAACAAGCTGTTTAGAATTCATTTAAAATCGAGATAACAATGGGCAATATCTCATGTTTATATTGTTCGGTGAACGCTGACTTTGGTATGTCATTTCCATTATGAAGACTTTCATGCCCTGCCGTATGTTTTCACTCTGGGAAGGACGTTGAACAAAACGACAAGGTAAGTTCAGAAATATGTTATTAAAAATCTCTTGGTGAATTTATAATTATGTAAAAGTGTGTGTGTGTGTGTGTGTGTGTGTGTGTGTGTGTGTGTGTGTGTGGTGGGGTGGGTGGTTGTTTTGTCCCATGTCGTCACTGAATTTAAAGCATATTATTACATAGAGCATTTACCTAAAAACTATTGATTCTAAATTCTGTTTCGCAGCAAATAGTCTGTATGTATGCAGATGTTGGCCTATATGTGGAGGCGTTGGACAATATTCTCCTTGTGAATATTTGTTGAATGGAATAATTCGATGTGTCTGTGTCTGTGTCTGTGTGTATGTGTGTGTGTAAGCGTGCGTGTGTGGGTGTACGTGTGTGTGTGCGTGTGATTGTGCGTGTGTGTGTGTGAGTGTGTGCGCGTGCGTGTGTGGTGCTACTCCCACGGACCTGTGCACACCTTGGGGAAACTGTTGTTAATTTTATCTGATGGATACACTCATGATGACAATCACTGGATTGTGTGGACTTGGTTATTTGCAGACCGTTGGCATATAGCTGGAATGCGGCCTTAAACAACAAACAAACGAACAAATGTGTGAAACCAATCCTTGGTCTTCCCGTCATAATGCCGCTGAAATATAATTATAATTGTGTAATTGTTTAAGTTGAAAGCACCAACGAGATGGGTGTAAGAACCTAAATGACCGTTTTAACCATTCACTGAAACTGATCGTGTCCAGCTCCGCTATGACAGGTGTAATAACATCAATAGTATTACACATGCTGTTTTCTTTGTGAAACCTGCAAACTGTTGGTTTACTGTCAATAAAACTTAGTATAGTAGTTTAGCTCCGCCGATTCAGCAGTCTTATTCCGACGAGGGTTGTCGTTTGGTCCGCTGTAAGCAGCCGCAAATTTAGTACCAGTGTCTAAATAGGTTAGGTGTCACGTTTTCCTTCGGCATTATATCTTTATCAACAAATGTTCACAAGGTGAGACTTTGCTAAACCCTTGCACCCATTGGCCGACATCTACATACATACAAAGAATGAGCTACAAAAATGTATCTTCGTAGGTTTCACCAAAGTGATAAAAGTCTGATACTGCATCGTTTCGGGCTTTCCTCCCACATTAAGCAGACACGTCTAGATATGACTGGAATACTATTCCACGCGCCGTTGAACTCATTCGCTCGCTCACTCACTCAACAATGCCTACTTAAAGTCATATACACACCAGGATCTAGATTTTCAAAACGATCTTAGCTAAGATAAATCTTAACAACTTACGTTCAAAGATAAGGTCCGATATCCCCGATTAACCCGCTGGATGCCGAGGATTTTTTCTGACGCACATTTTACTTGGATCTGAAAAATGAAGAAGGTTGTGCGAGAACTGCGCTCACGCGGCACTGGATCTACCTCCAGCTAAAAATTACGCAGAGATGTAGAATATTAAATTTCCTATTTGATGGTGTAAATTTAACTGCAAATATTAAATCAGTTTGAAAAAAAGACACTTCTAAGTGTTGTCCGAGAAATTATTCTGCGTTGAAAAACAACAAATTACACCGCTTTTTATCGTACACCAATAAAAGTGCTGTGCGAAGATTATTTTTTAATTTAGCAGTTTTACAGAAACTGAGCGAACAAAATACTGCCTTATATCTGAACGACATAAATATACATCAAAGGATTTATATGGTTATGTATAACGTAATACATTCAATACAAAAAATAGCCTGCCGTAAATGACGAAAACTGATTTTTTTCTATGACGTCAAAAGACGACAGAGAGTTTACAAACGTACAAAGACAAGGGGGCAAAACTCCGCTATACTTAGCACTAGTTTATTGTAACTCCGGTCATTTGGTAAGAATTAGCTGTGGATAAGGACAATATATTTTCGTGGTGATTTGTTCACGGGGAAGCAAACTATTCCAACACAAATGTCGATAGTGAAACTTATACGTTTGGGTATAAACGAACCCATAAGAAGTAATGAAATCGTACTTCACAAAAGTTGAAGTAATACCAAAATAGATTGCCCTATCTAACCTATTAATTAGCCCTTAGATTCCAACATTCTCCTGATTGTGCGAGTGTAATTTGACTAATGTTGCACAATTATTAATGGAGCACTAGCCTTTTCATCAAATGTAATGAATTCATATTAAAGAAATGACACCCTTCTATTTGACGTCATGGCTGGATTTATGGAATTGACAACGTCGGAGAAGGATGACACTGTTTTTTTTAATCAATATATATCTCCCCTAATTATCGTTAATGGTATGGAATATCTCGATGTAGGAAACAGAATTTGACGCTTCTTCGACGCAACATAAAATGACTGCTTTTACTATGAAAATGATGTATTAAATATATAAACAATAATATAGTTTACCGTGTATCTAAATTGGACAAGACACGCACCTGTTTTGTATCAATTTTACGTAAACAAATACCCAAAAGAATGCTTCAAAACAACCAAACTTAATTAAATATATTGGACAAGTATTTGTTCATCATTATTTGATTTTTTTTCTCTTCATCTCGTTTCAGGATCAGACAATAAAAGATATAGAATTATCAGGATAATCGTATAAGGCTCGACCAACGGGGTACATGACACGTTTTTTTATGCTTTTCACAATTCTTGGAGAAATAAAGGAAACAATTCTATATCTTATGATCACAGTATTTAAAAAAGGGTGAAAGTAATACATTCAGTTATAGTTTGAAAATAAAATAAAACGGCTATTCATTCACCTGTTTTATATGAAATTACAATATTGACTATCACACTCCCAAGAAATACGTACATGTTGCAGTTACATTTACATTTCATCTTCACTTGTCTAAAGGAAATAAATATAGTATTCGACACTATAAACTATCAATTTCTTATGTAAACGATGTTCAAACAAACAGGAGAATTTATGAGGGGACTTTCGTTGATTCAGGGATCGTATATACATAAATGTGACATGTAAGTAATCAGAAACATTCAGACAATCTGTCTACTGTTTTTTGTTTTTATATATATCATTGAAACCAAGAGAAAAAGTCAGAAGTTCCGATAAATATTGTTGTCATTGTGCTTGATTTTGTGTCAGTTATGGTGTCACGCAGGACGGAAACTGACTATTTCTGTTGAATTCATCAAATCATGGCAATGTTTCTATTTTCAATTCCCAATTCTTCCTACGATTCTGTTCTCAGGCATATTCTGAAAATGTTGCAACGAATAGACAAATAGCTAGCTCAAAATAGGATAAAATGCTGCACCGTGTAAAATCTGAATTTTGCTTTGTTTACATTTCCGAGCACACCGATCGTTTTCACGCCTAATGTATTTTTAGCTTGATTTCATCTAGACACTTTATATTGGTGACAAAGACCATTTGTCATTTTATTCTAAAATGTATGAGGAATTCAAGGATGTGTGTATCGCAGCTGAGTTTTAAACATACGTGATGTAACTAAGACAAAATTGTTATGGATGAGCAACTTCTTTATTAGTTGGCGTCTCATAACCGGTATGAGTGAAACGTGATTTTGTAAACACTCTCCAATATGGCGGAAAGTTCAGTTCGGTGTTCGTGTTGTGTATTTTCCAAAACATTCTGAACGATTCTAGGGTTATCGGCGACGTTTTGGAATGACCATTGCTGATTTCATAAAAGACAGATACCCGTGATCACTAATATGCTATTTTCAAACTGCTATACGTTCAAACATTGACATTTCATTTCGTGATAAACTGTATGATTCATATTGACACTTCGAAAACACGGAGAATGCATCAAAGATTTCACTTCAGAAACGTTCCCAATCGCGACAGCAATCCACATAACTATGGAGTCGATAGCTTATAATATCCGACTCAATGCTGAAGAAGTGTGAAACAACATACCTTTTCGTTAATTTGAGAAAGATAAAAATGGAAGGTGTCGGCAGGCTATATATACTTACGTGCAACACTAGATGAGGAAAAATATCTGTACAATACATCACACGTATCCGTACAATACATCAATACATCAAAACACAGATACAAAATATATTAATATGATGATAAAGTGACGGCATACTGTATGTAACTTTGGTAAGAATTACAAATCATTGATGATAGAATATTTATACAATATCTTAGACGACACTACATACCAGATAGGTGGAACCTGTACTGGTAATGCCAGTAACAATGAGTACAGGCGAACGTTGCCAGTGAGAAATCTGTATAATAAAGAAATACATACGCAGAATACAATATATATACACAAGTGATATCCTATGGTAAAATAGTGTATAAAAATATATAATACAACAGCCACTCATATCAGACATACAACACTCATACACCTGCACTTACCAAGATATATCAATCACTCGCATCAAACATACAGGCATACATTTACTTTCCATTACTGTACAGAGGGTTTTAACATATAATACTTAGTTTATACATATTTAGGTTTTGAGTTTAATACTATCTTTTCAGATGACAATAACTCACTGAACTGTGAGTTCATCAAGAACTATAAATATATACAAGATACATTATTTTTCTAATAAAACAAATTAAGAATGCATTCTGCAATATATATTATTTCTAATCGCAATAATTAGAAACCATCCACATATACAACATCATAAAATAAACAATCAACTAACCTAAAGTATGAATAAATGCCTTCACATATGCAAATTCTTATATGATGAGAAACGGACTCAATAGGGCAATAAATCTCGCCAAGTATATGATCTTTCCTTGTGAGATGAAAGTAGCAACTGATTTTGTAAAATTCAACAGCTAAACATTGCTGTAGCTATGGCCAGCTTGGCCTGTCAACAAGACAATAGACTGGGGCCGGGGCGCGCTGTGGCATAGAGTGCTGAAAGTCAAAATCATGCAGTTTGACAATTAGTGGAAGTTAGGCTGAGAGTAAGCTTACTTAATGTTACAGAGCTATGGAATGAATGTTTAAGGTAAAAAATACTAAGGTATAAAACATAACTATATTCTTATAATGTAAATATTGTTTGTTTGTTTGTTTGTTGTGTGCGTCAATGAGGCGTCTTAAAAAGACACGACCATTCGGAATTGCTCTTCATACAAAGTTAAGTTTTCCGACCAAGGATTGCAAGTAGTGTAATGTTGATTTCTTTGAAGGTGATAAAAGAGCATCTATTTCCTGTGTAAGCGACACAACCTTGTCTATTGCCATAATTGGTATGCTAATTTGTGCTTTGACTGTTGATTGTGATGCCCAGGAAGATCATGTTTGTTGTAGGTAGCACCGTCTTGTCCTTGGCGACGGGAACGCCTGTCTGTCGTAATAACTCCAGAGTTTGTTGACACTTATTAGAGGCTAGTACTGCCAATGCAAAATCATCTAAATAATGTTGTATGTTATCATTTTTGGTGTATTTCCTGAGTAACCACTGCAAAAATGTGCTATTTTTTTCAAATGTTGCACATGATATGGAACAGCCAAATGAAAAACATTTGTCAAAGTAGAAATTATTTTTGAATTGTATGCAGAGAAATTTAAAGTCATCTGGTATGAGGCGAAACGCTGACTTTATGTCAAATTTTGCCATGTATGCACCCTTGCCTACTCCCTGTATCGTGGTTAGCTGCACCTGGTCAAAGCGCGTGTGCTTGACTGTCACGTCGTGTGATATGTAGTCTTTACAGATTCTCCCTTAGGGTACGACAGATGAGGAATAAGTCTGAACCTTTGCTGAACTTGTTCATTTTTTATTTGTTTACTTCTTCGGACGAGACCGATTGGAGAAACTGTCATATCGTGAAATGGTGGTGCTGTCAATTAAATGGACCTGCATTTCTACCTAGATCAATTTCTTGTTTGGATGTTGTTGGGCGGATTTTAAATTGTATGCCATTCTAGGACCCTGTGGACCTATATGCTGGAAAACCTTGAGAAAAACCTTTCGATAAAAACATAGCATCTGCTGCGTAGAAAGGGGTGTAAATACTGAGCCAATGTTACAATACACGGATACTAATGGGGGTGGGTGCTGGGCCTTGAGTCGGTATTGTTTACGTTGGGTTTTGTTTGAATACGGGGGGTTGGAACGCCTCCTTGTTGACGAAAGCATGTGTGTGCGCCGTGTGCAGTGCTGTCACATGTGATGCTTTGTGTGCATATCGGCAGATAGATCTTGTACATCCGATTTGTTAAAATCCCAGCAAAACTTCGGGATGGTACCGGTAGTTGGGCGTCCCGTGTTAACATTGTTGTTGCGGTTGGTGGTAGTGGAGTTGTTTGTTACGCGCGCGTTGCTTGTTGATTTGGAACCATAAGTGACCATCTATTGCACACCAGGAGTGAGACGGGTCTCGTTGCATCCTTGGTCTGAAACTACGGTCATAATGTAACCCTGATTTGTTTGTTTGTTGTTTAACTCAGCAATATTCCAGCTCTATGACGGCGGTCTGTGGTAACCATGAATCTCCGCCGAACCGAATAGCAGCCTCCCCCCTCCTAAAGGTTTCGATGTAGGTAAGCAGGTCCTGTATCTTGCCTGGGTGTTTTGCTATGTATGTTTTGCTGTTTGTACATTGATCATTATGGTGTTCAGTTGCAGAGTTTAGATCTGCAATGGTTCTGTGAATTCTTGAACTTATTTTCTCTAAATGAGTAGAGTTAGAGAAATCATGCCACTTAGTAATAATCTTAGTGTAAAGGGATTGATGTCCATGTAGATTTACAATTTGGAATATAAATTTTGAAATTTCATGCTATTTAATATTAATCTCTGCATGGCTGTATGGGGGATGTTCCCGTGTTTTTTTCAGGTCAACAATAACCAGACTGTAATTATATAATGAATTTGCGTACTTCAGTACGGCTTTCTTGACATGGTATTTCCAGCGTTAGTGCTCACGGTAATGTCTTTGCATTTGGTAAAAAAACATCACAAATTATGATGGCGTGTATTTTATATTTCGCATCCCTCTCTAGACCGCTGTGTATTTTTTTCAAAAAAGCGTGCAACTTAGATTCAAAGTACAGTATGCAACGTAATTTCTGAACTAAAATATGTTTTTATCTCTCGCGCGTTCTTCGTAATAATAGTGAGTGAGTATGGTTTTACGCCGCTTTTAGCACCATTTCGGCAACTATTTCACTACATCAGGGCGGGGGACACCAGAAATGGGCTTCACACATTATACCCATGTCGGGATTCGAACCCGGGTCTTCGGCGTGACGAGCGAACGCTTTAACCACTATAGGCTACCCGACCGCCCCCTTGGCAACTATCTGTTAAACAAATAAACAGAAGTTTAAAAAGGATTGTAATTATATTTATTATTTCTGTTGCAAATGAATGGGTGAAAATGACTGGATGGCGCGGACTGTGTAATGTTTTGTTCTGTCTGTCTTAAACATCCTCAACTATCAGATCCAAATTCTTGAACGGTAATCAGGTTGAACAATAAGTTCAGAAATTTAAAAAGAAATTCAAGGGGAAAGTAAGAATATGTTCAATGCTGTGAACATGAACATGTTATGAATTAACTTCAGTCAGCACAATGTCATGCACAATCTTTACTGTATAAAGGTTAATTGCAGAAAATGAGTTGGTCTCCAATGTTTCAGCTCCTGTTAGTTATGACGCACCACTTTATATAATGAGTTGGTCTCTAATGTTTCAGCTCAAGTTAGTTATGACGCACCACTTTATATAATGAGTTGGTCTCTAATGTTTCAGCGCCTGTTGTGAATCGCCACTTCCTACAATGAGTTGGTCTCTAATGTTTTCTCTCCAGTTGTGACACGCCACTTTATATAATGAGTTGGTCTCTAATGTGTCAGGTCCTGTTGTGAGTTGAGATGCGCCACCTCCTATATTAATGTGATGCTCTCTAATGTTTCAGATCCAGTTGAGATGCGCCAAATCCTATTATTAGTATTATGTGTTTAATGTTTGAGTTCCAGTTGAGACGCGCCTCTTCTTATGTGATGAGTTGTTTGTTATGATTCATGTCCAGTTTGAGACTCATCACTTAGACGAAGCAGATTATTTTTCCTGACAGAATCAGTTTTTCAGTATTATGGTTTAAACTCGGCGCTACTTTAACTCCATATAGTTCCTATAGTCACGATGAGTTTGACTGGATGTAAACATGTCCATCTACAATTATAGGTTATACCCAGACGACCAAGGTGCCTGGACATGGGTTACACATTGCAACTGTCCGTGGTCACGTGGGCTCCATTCTGAGAAAGCCATGCTATGCTGGACTTTCCCTGTGAAGAATGTGGTCAGTAGATATAGGGGTGTATTTTGCTGGTCAGAATGTTCCGAGTAGTGGGGAAAGTATAACCTTCCGCATTCATGGTGAAGTGTAAGAATGAGTTGCGGGTGCTGTCCACACCCAATGATACCCCAGTTACCGTAGAAAGGCAGTTGTAGTGTCAGCTGAGGTCGTCTGGAAGTCTGATCAAATTTGCACATATATTGTTAGTTATTAAAAAGCTCTTAGCTTCAGGTTAAAATGAAGTGATACACTGTTTTCGTTTGACAATTGATTTAACCCAATAGTCAGTGCAAAGATTTCGAGTTATGGACCTCTGTTGTGCGTACCCGTTCTTAAGTGTTATCAATGTATACAGCTGGTACTAGTAAATCAGATTTTCATGTTGAATGCATGACCATGCGAGCTTACAAACTAAGGGCTATATAGTTTATGTATTTTGGTCCCGCTTTACATTCATAACAATATTACGAAAATTAAATGTCACCATGGACATAATGGCATCCGCGTACCAGATAAACATTTCGTGGAATCCAGCTTACTGCACTGCGACATCCATTGTATAAAACGAGGTTTGGCGACCCTCATGACAACACAGTTACTAAAGCTCCTTCCCAGCGAGTTCAACGCCAAGCATGGTTGTGGTCATCTATCACTGTGGGGAGTCTTGACTGGTGGCAGCGATCGTATAGCTCCGCGAACGTTCTATCGCTGTGAGGAGCTTGCCCAGTGACTGTACAAAGGCAGGTGTGGTGTCCGTTTCTGTCACCAGGAAGCATAAATTCTATCGTGTGTTTAGATGGCGGTAGATCAGAAAGTTACAATTTCGGTTGGCCGATAAATATTCCACAGTAATCCGAGCAGAGACAGCGAACACTCATTACAGACTTTGCACAATCCTCGCTCCCAATTGCAAATGATCTAATATCGGGCGTGAACCTGGACGCCGAATATGTTTTCGGGCCCATGTTTTCCTCCTGACCCAAAATACCTTTCTGTGTATCCGTCTCTAGGTTTGAGAAGTTTAAAACAATTTTGGTACCCCTACCAGAAGATTGCAAACAAAACTTTTAAAAAATATGTCTTCAGTAAATTTGCAAAACTGTTTACCAAAGGTATGCACGGGATATGAATGTTTAGAATTTAGATCCAATTTTAACATATATTTTACTGCTTCGTACTTTGCGCTATTTCGGTTACTGTAAGCAAGACGTTTCATATGTGCTTTTAGCGGTACATATTTTATAAGTCACACGACATTCGTCACAACTCATCACTCTCCGTAACCTGCAATCATGTTGGCTATAACAGTTTCAACATGCCAGTTATTCCATTCATACTTGACAGTACATGGTGTATGTTCTAATCGTACGGTATCCTTTACATCATCTATTAGATATAAGATTACAGGCATATGATTAGTCTCAACGCTGTTGACTACTGAATTTTTGTTTTTGAAACAGAAAAATTCAATCAGAAATGAATTAATCGATCACACTACATCCTTGTGAAGTGATAAAAGGAAAAAAGAACCACAACTGTTTCCGACAGCACGACCAATGAGTATTTACAATCTAAATATATAGGGAAACAAATCAAAAGTAAATTTCCGAATGTATTAACCCAACTATCACTTGAATATCGGCTATTGATAAAGGCACAGGCTCATCTGGAAAAATAATATTTTTACGCTTCATAATGTACAGAAACAGGAGGCTGATTTCCACAGCCGACTCGGACGTTAAAGTCCCCGCGTAACTGAATATGACAGTCTGCAACATAGCCGGGTTGTCATACACCCACTGCTCTTAACGTTCTAAGGGCGGTGGGGGTAGCCAAATGGTTAAAGCGTTCGCTCGTCATGTCGAAGACCATGGTTCGATTACCCACATGCGTATAGTGTGTGAACAACATTTCTGGTGTCCTCTAGAAAGGTAAAGGTAACACTATAATATATTGATACACTGAAGGATCGTATGCTTCTGTCGGTCGATCTCTAGCTGTATGTACACACCCTATCCGCCAGGAACCGACTATATTGAACAGCTAGCGCTCATAAAGAGAAACGTGCAGATGTTCTACAAACGCCATAGACCTAGATTTTCGAAACCCTCTCTGCTAAGATAAATCTTAACAACTTACGTGCAAAGATAAGATATCTTAAGTTTAAGATAAAAGATTTTCGAAACAATCGTAAACCTGTCGCAGATCGCTGAGAGCTACGATACCTATCGTAACTCTGACCGAGAACTCATTTGTGTTAGAGATCGAAAAAGCGAGGTGTTCCCCAATGACGTCACGGATTTCCCAGCTGCTGACAATAACAACAACAAAGATAAGTGACACGGAATTCATGATCACATTGTCAGGTCACATTGTTTAACATGCAACTATCTGAGTGGCATTCAGTACAATACTACATACGTTCTACATGTAGATGACTACCCGAACAAAAATATCATTCGTGTGTCATGCAAAGGCAATTTGCAAACCCAATAAGTGTTATAATCAATAAGTGTAGTGTTACCACACTATTGTAATTAGAATTGAACAAATGTGCAAAAAGATACTTCACTGTTTTCCCCTCAAATGGTCCCCTCGCGAGCGCGCAGATTTTTATGTTAACACATCGCGTACAAAGTCAAGGACGAAAGTAAGGGACATAATTCTAAATGACAAGGGGGGCGGTCGGGTAGCCTATAGTGGTTAAAGCGTTCGCTCGTCATGTCGAAGACCATGGTTCGACTCCCGACATGGGTACAATGTGTGAAGCCCATTTATGGTGTCCCCCGCCGTGATATTGCTGGAATATTGCTAAAAGCGGCGTAAAACCATATTCACTCACTCACTAAATAACAATGCCGAGACCTATGGTCGAACAGCAGGCGTTAAACATTTAAGTTGCGTGTTCAAGTCTGTGCTGGGTCAGTTTCACAATACTGCTTGTTTTTTTCCGTTTATGTCAAAAGTCAAGTTAGAGAAAACACCAACATTATCCTGGAAACACTCAAAACAAAAATTGTTCATGAAGCAGCGCACCCACGAACGAGTTATAATGACAACGGCCGACAGGTATGTGGATCGCTGTCGCGATTAAGAACATTTTTGACGTGAAATCTTTGATGCGTTCTTCGTGTTTTCGAAGTGTCAATTGGAATCACACAGTTTAACAAAATGAAATGTCAACGTTTGAACGTAAAGCAGACTAATTGTTTGGCAAAATATCTACGGAAAAGTATGCCGCCATCTTGGATGCAGATGAAATAAACTTACGGCAGGTATGGGGGCTATCTTAGATTTACGACAATCTTAAGATATCTTAGGGCTACGATAGTTTCGAAAGTATGCTACGATAGCCTACGATTTCCTGACGATAAATTTACGGTAATTGTATTGCTACGATCGTTTCGAAATATCGTGCAAAGGTACGATACTTATCGTAACTTTGAGAGAGAACTCATTTGTGTTGGAGAGTGAAAAAGCGTGGTGTCTATCAATGACAGAACGGGGATTTACCAACCGCAAACAAAAACATGGATAATTAACTCGGAATAAATGATCGGCTGATGGTTGTCAACTGGTCGCATTGTTCAACACGCATCTATTTCAGTTCTTCCCGCTAACAAAATGTTTAGCTCCCAAAATACCATTCAATATGTCAATTTGCACGCTGACCGATTATATAGACTGTATTTGTGTACAACAATCAGTTGGCGAATATTCGGAAAAGACAAGGCCACAATAGATTAGAAACGCGGAAAAAACACGAGCAGCTGTGTGCATTTATTTGACGTGTCGTCAATAAGTAGTTATCCATCAATGCATTGCGGCAAATACAAGAAGATCATAACAACTGTATGTAATTCATTTGTTGTCAACTCGTTCATATGGACAGCCGTACACACCTTCCTCTTCACAAAAGATTATTTATTTGGCATCCACTGTAAAACAGATGCGCACTAATGCATGTTAGGTACATTTATCACTTTCTGAATGTTTGCATGCTACAGACACATTTATGACATCTTTGTAAATCTACGTACACGAATGCAGGTGAGAATAGTTGCACGATGGCTAGATTCTAGTCGCAGATGGGGCGGTGGGGTAGCTGGTGGGTAAAGCGTTCGCCCGTCACGACGAAGAGCCGGGTTGGAATCTTCACATGGGCACCATGTGTGAAGCCCATTTCTACTATCCCCCGCCGTTATATTGCTGGAATATTGCTAAAAGCGGCGTAAGACCATACTCACTCTCGTCGTTGATGCTTTTCTTTGTAGCATACGTGTCTCATGTAAAGACATATTTTCGAAAAGAAAAAAATGTTAAACATAGTGTAACTACACTACAGCATAGAATTAAAATAATGGGAGGAAAGATATTTTACTATTCCTGCTTGAAATTGTCTTCTCGCGAATGCGCCGTTGCGTAAAAACATGTGAAAAGTCAAGAACGAAAGTAAGGAAAGTTATTCTAAATGACAATGATGAAACCTTTACCCGAACAGCAGCTGCAGCGATTCTGCATTATTTAAATCTGTTGTATACTGGGTCAGTTTGACGATGCTGCTTCTGATTTTGTTTATGACCAAAGTTACGTTACTGGCGAAAACCCCAACATAAACACACAGGAAACAGCGCACACTTGAACTTATCATAATATCAAGCAGGTTATTTTGTTGTGTTATTTATGTCTACAATGTATTTCATGAATAATCAACGGAGACTATTATGATAACAAGCTGTTTGTGTGTACATGTAGGGTTGCCGTCATCTCGAAACCTAATACACCAGGTCCGTGCTGAAGAAATATTGTTCTACAGGGTTACATATGTAACCTGTTACTTTCAGCAGGAAAGGATCGCCACAGATATAAGTAGCTAAAAGCAGTAGTGTACAGGGTGAGAATAGGTTATAGTGTATCGTGTATATGGAGAAAGAATGCACAGGCCTTCAAGTGTTACTCTCATATTGTGAGTATTTCACGTCGGTGGACACCAATAACGGGATTCACACGTTGAACCTACGTGGTACTTCCCGTCAGCCAGACCCGCCGTAATACTGCTGGAATATTTCTAAAAGCGGCGTAAAACCATACTCACTCACTCCAGTCAGCCAGGGATGATGAAATCACAATATTTATCATTATCACTATCTGAATGGTATGCCATTTAGAAAGTGGTCAAATGTAACAAATGTTATATTTGGGATTCTTTGTAAAGTACAGATTCTCGTACTTTTTTTTCGATTGAGTCCCGTCCGGAATTCGAACCCACACTGTCCGAGTGGGGCAGCTAATCGCCATCTGAATGGTGTTGTCAGCAGCTACCTAGTTTTCGTTGCAAATTGCCAAAGCGGCCACAATTTACAACGTGATCCTTTCCTTTGCGGCTTCAGCAAAGATTTAAAACATTAGCCATCTACGTCTTGCGTTTTATTTACAGTGTTGAACCCAACTCACCAACTGTATCTGTGACAAAAAGACACCAGAAACTGACACTCATTTATTTTTCATGTGATAAAAACACCAAAACCATTTCAACCAATACATTGTTACACAGTATTTGAGGATTCCAGAGTTACTTGGGTAAGATTCCGGATCATCATGACGGAAAAGGTCAACAATGTCTGGCATCTTTGCTGCCAGGTCGCTGTGCTCAGTAGGATCTTCTGTATTTGGGAAACCTCCTCCGTTGTCTAGTGGTAGTGTCCTCCCGGGGATTAAAAAGGTTCGGGTTTCGATACCCGGCCGCGTCATAACAAAAGATAGTACTTGTTGTTACCCTGCGCTCGGCATTAAAGGGGCTAAAACAAGGATTGGTCGGCTCGAAGTCGGTTTTCTGTGTCTGGGTGGGATGTTCATGTTAAACTGCGGCATGGTATCTCAGTGGGTTAGCACAATCAAGTCGCATTAGTCCGTACAAGCAGTCAAACACACACGTGCATGCACGTCGCTATAAAGTGCAATAAGCTTGGACGCGACGTTAAACCCCATTTCAACTCATCTCCCCTGTAGTTGAGGAAGTACTATTCATTACAGGGCATATTTGTGTATATGCAGGGGTGGCGTGTATATACATGGTTAGCATGGTGTTTGATAAATACATATCCGAGTGCTTCAGGTGTTTCCATTATATCCCTACTGTGATGTTTAACTAAATGTTGGTTACAGGTAATATCCGAGTGCTTCAGGTGTTTCCATTATATCCCTACTGTGCTGTTTAACTAAATGTTGGTTACATGTAATATCCAAGTGCTTCAGGTGTTTCCATTATATCCCTACTGTGCTGTTTAACTAAATGTTGGTTACAGGTAATATCCGAGTGCTTCAGGTGTTTCCATTATATCCCTACTGTGCTGTTTAACTAAATGTTGGTTACAGGTAATATCCGAGTGCTTCAGGTGTTTCCATTATATCCCTACTGTGCTGTTTAACTAAATGTTGGTTACAGGTAATATCCGAGTGCTTCAGGTGTTTCCATTATATCCCTACTGTGCTGTTTAACTAAATGTTGGTTACAGGTAATATCCGAGTGCTTCAGGTGTTTCCATTATATCCCTACTGTGATGTTTAACTAAATGTTGGTTACAGGTAATATCCGAGTGCTTCAGGTGTTTCCATTATATCCCTACTGTGCTGTTTAACTAAATGTTGGTTACTGGTAATATCCGAGTGCCTCAGGTGTTTCCATTATATCCCTACTGTGATGTTTAACTAAATGTTGGTTACAGGTAATATCCGAGTGCTTCAGGTGTTTCCATTATATCCCTACTGTGATGTTTAACTAAATGTTGGTTACAGGTAATATCCGAGTGCTTCAGGTGTTTCCATTATATCCCTACTGTGATGTTTAACTAAATGTTGGTTACAGGTAATATCCGAGTGCTTCAGGTGTTTCCATTATATCCCTACTGTGATGTTTAACTAAATGTTGGTTACAGGTAATATCCGAGTGCTTCAGGTGTTTCCATCATATCCCTACTGTGATGTTTAACTAAATGTTGGTTACAGGTAACAAACCATCCGAGTGCTTCAGGTGTTTCCATTATACCCCTATATAAGAAACTCAACACATTAACCCTAATACCTATAGAGGGAATATCATAACTTAACACTGTGGGTAAAATATTGGCATATATACTAAATAAGAGAATGGATACATTTCTAGAAGACAAAGATATTACTTGAGAATACCAAGTTGGGTTCCAGACAAATCATTCTCGTATAGACAATATATTCGTTATACAGGCATTTGTACAGAAACATATTACACGTAGAAAAGGACAATTTTACTGCGATTTCGTAGGCTTTAAGAAAGCATTTGATATGGTGAACAGAAATAAATTGATGTTTTTACTATTAAACAACCGCATAACCCCTAACCACAACTGGACTACAGCATCTAACAACCTCGCAGAACAGTCCATTGGGGCATTGTAGGCTATAAACAAGATTGTACATAAATACATATATATGCTAATGATGCCTTTCAAATATTTCGCACAAAATAGTACCGACATTGATGTACAGTAGTGAGTTGTGGGGATACACTCAACGGGAAAGTATACATATTTGATAGATATAAAATATGAATAGTTTTTAAATATGTGTTATTGCTTGCCAAATTCTGTTGCATATGGCGAGTCTATACAAAATATTATGTCATATGTATTATTGAAAGTTACGTGTTTGGACCACACAATCCGCTGATTGCCATCATGAGCATCGATGCACGTAATTGAGATACGATGACATGCATCAACCAAGTCAGCGAGCCTGACCACCCGATCCCGTCAGTCGCCTCTTACGACTAACAAAGTGTTTTGCATATACCCATCTACTTCGGTGTTATCAATACATGGCAGAGGAAATACTTAAATTGGGCATCTCATATTAGAAATTTGCTGTTTAGTTACGGCTTTGAGCATGTTTGGATATCCAGGGAGTTTGAAATGAAATAGCATTCCGTATTTTTGATTGTGCTAAACAAAACCGGCATTCAATCCTCATAGATAAACTATCACTTGTATGCTATTCAACCACAGAATCTGAATTTTAGTTGGAATAGTATGTCCAAAACAGTAATTTACTTAATTAGAAAAAAAGCCTGGTTAAAATTTGGAAGTCGATATAATACATTTGGTGTTCAAAACGTACATAAGGTCTCCCTGCTCACAATGTAAATGTGTAGAAGTATGTATCTCGTATTGTGTGTATGTCCTCTCTATACCGAAGCACGAATGCAAAGTTGTAACAGACAACCAACAACACGATATGATGTCTATAATTAAATGTAAAATACTTGAGAATATATTTCATCTGACCTTCGACCTGCTCTTTCAGATATTTGACATGAAGATTAAACCTATGATTTTGTATAGATCTGAACTTGGTCGTGCACACAAATATTAAATGTTAGAACGACTTTAAACGACGACATGCAAACACTGTTTGAGAGTGTCGAATTACACACCAAATGTAATGGCACTCGGGGATTGTGGAAGACACCCATTGTTTAATGAATCCTATTTAAGATGCATTAAATACTGCGTGGGACAAATAATCGTCTCCCAAAGAAAGCTTACACTATGACATACCCACCCACAGAAAAGACTTACTTGGATCAATCATTACAAAGTCTCTTTTTAGATTTGCTCTTGGGCATCCATGGTCCATCAAGAAGTCGGGGATACTGAATACTATTAAATGAAGTCCAAATGAGACTTAAAGATATTTCCTTTCAAGAATAACATGCAATATTGAACGAAAGCTCCAGATATGATAATTATTCGAGTTATAATCATCATTTATGTCCAGATGCTTATGTTGCAAATAGTATATTAAATACTAGACAGCATCTACTGAAGACAGGCAGGTGAGGGCTACAGACGCAGACGCAGACGCAGACAAGATATCTCCACCCACCCCCCCCCCCCCCCCCCCCCCAAACCCCCCCCCAAAAAAAAACAAAAAACAAAAAAACAAACCCCTCCCTGCATTACCTGACGTCACAGTCTGTCCTCATTGTATACAGCCCTGCATTACCTGACGTCACAGTCTGTTCTCATTGTATACAGCCCTGCATTACCTGACGTCACAGTCTGTTCTCATTGTATACAGCCCTGCATTACCTATGTCAGTCTGTCCACCATTGTATACAGCCCTGCATTACCTGACGTCACAGTCTGCCCACCATTGTATACAGCCCTGCATTACCTGACGTCACAGTCTGCCCACCATTGTATACAGCCCTGCATTACCTGATATCACAGTCTTTCCACCATTGTATACCACGTATATTTTACGTCCGCTTCCTATCTGTAACGCTTATCATTGCGCGTGCAGTGAACACTACCTGATTTCACTGCCTTTCCATCATAGTACACATTGTATATCTAACAGCTGACTGATTGTACGCCATGAACAGACAGTCACGCTTCAAGCCAGCTGTTAGTATGGTATATCACTGCCATTATTCATTTTTAAATTTCGTCATTTTTGAATATCGCAGCATTGATGCTTGCCATCGGTGTCTTACCCGTCAATGATATGTAATGTACAAAGGGACAGTGCTAACTTATGGCATCTATTTTATCTTCCATGCTTGACTTACTGTGTATCCTCTATCTTACACTAGATATGACCTGTTTCAGTTGTCTCAAGTGAGTTAAATAAGTTAATATTTGTAGTCACATCGGCAATATTTAAGCCATATCGTGAGAGTTGTTTCAAATCAGGAGCTCATTTTAAGTTTATAAGAAACCGATCTGTCGAGATGGCAACACAAAGTCATGTTCACTGCACGCGCAATGATTAGCGTTACAGATAGGAAGCGGACGTAAAATACACGTGGTAATGCTGGTTGATCAAAATGGATTTGTTTTGGCGACGTTGCAGTTGCGAGCAAATAGTAAGAACAATATCAATGGTAGTAGTAATGGTGGTAGTAGTAGTATAGTAGTAGTGGTGATGGTGATGGTCGTGGTGGTAGTTTCTTTTGTTTATTGTTTAACGCCGTTTACGTCAGCAATATTCCAGCTGTATAACGGCGGTCAGTACATAATCCAGTCTGCACCAGATTGACTTCATGAGCATCGATTCGCGCAATTGTGATACGATGATATGCATCAACCAAGTCAGCGAGCCTGACCACCCGATCCCGTTAGTCGTTTCTTACGGCAAGCATAGTCGCATGGGTTGCTGAAGTCCTCTTCTACCCCGGATCTTAACGGGTCGTGGTGGTAATAATAGTGAGTGAGTTGGGTTTAACGCCGTTTTAACAGTATTCCGGTTATATCACGGCGTGTCAGCTTAATGTTGGAGGAAAGCCAGAAGTGGTGCAGGTCTCGGACATTTAACACTTCGGTGAAACCCACGAGCACGGGTATGGTGGTGGTGGTAGTAGTAGTAGTAGTAGTAGTAGTAGCAGCAGCAGCAACGGCAGCATCATATTGATTATTCTTCTAGAACAATCCTGGCATGGTCGCATGAGTGACGATGGTAATCCTAGAAAACAAAAACAGTTCCAATCGCCCCCTCTCATCCATCCCATAAGCCAGATAAACACCAGACCAAGTGATTTAAGTGCAAAAGTATCAAAACAAACAGCGGCGGTATTTGTAGAACAACACGACACGGTGGGGCTCTTAATGTGACATTTTCCCCCTCCTCCGTCACTGAAACAATAACTTCACCCATCCATGTTGTTGTAGACGACTCCGATTCGCAGGTCGGGAAGTTGACTTGCATAAGTCTTTAAGGCAATAATTATTAGTTTAAAACATAAGTTCTAGTTTAAGTTAATGCTAAGAACAAGTTGTCCCTATAAGAAACTGGAGTCCACGCATCTAGACTTGCCTATTAGGAGGATAGAATTACGTCACATCCATGGACATTTCTTCAGTACAGCCTTGGAGCAAGGCTAGTCGTGAGGGGAAGTGGGAGGAAAACCGTCCTCATCGCCTCGCGCCGAGCTAGTCCGCTCACCACACAAACAAACATGGTTACAACCACAGATTCCGGACGTGTCTTATTGTCTACATAACATGGCCCTTTAAAGTTCAAATTTAACACGAGTTTACAAAACAAACGGAACAAGTTAAATCTTGAAACCGGAGAAAAGTCAAACGTCCGTGTGTAGAACTTTGCGTCATTAACTTTGACCTTTGACCTGGATCAAACGTCAGCCGTCACGTGGTTACCATACCTGGAGTCGCCATGTTGAAACCACGTGCGGCAGATATGTGTAATGGAAGACCATATGGTGTGGAGGAGCTTTTGCCCGAGTAAAAAATTCGTAATTTTCGTGAATGCTTCCTGAAAATGTTTGGAAAACTAGCTGCTGTCTTTAAACTCGCATAGCGCCATCTCAGAGGTAGCCATGCAAAATATTGTTGGGTAATACAATTCAGATTTAAGTAAGAAACACGCTTTCAAGCTTTTGTTCTGCACTGGTAGAGTCGCCCTGAGCCCGGGGCCTATTGTGCGCCATGTTTACATAAAGCTTGTGACGGAAACATGAAAGGTACGATTTCGCAAACATTTCTTTCCACTTAGCTTTTCTAATTTTCAATTTTATATAAAACATGAAATCAGTTTTTTAGGATGAAACTGAAAAGTCGGTCAATTTTCAGCACGTGATATTAATTATACAATCCATAATAAATAAAATAAATTCACACCACATTTCTTGTTATTTGTCTGAAAATATAAAAAACAGCGTGTTGCTTGTAAGGTAAGGTCAAGTAGTTGAATTCAGTTCACTGGTTTGTTTCGATAGATTAACCTATATGCTTTTGTTTAATGTTGGATTGTTTAGGTCGCCACCCATCACGACGTCAGCACTGTGTTGGGTTGTTTAGGTCGCCACCAATCACGACGTCAGCACTGTGTTGGGTTGTTTAGGTCGCCACCCATCACGACGTCAGCACTGTGTTGAATTGTTTAGGTCGCAACACATCACGACGTCAGCACTGCGTTGGGTTGTTTAGGTCGCCACCCATCACAAAGTCAGCACTGTGTTGAATTGTTTAGGTCGCAACACATCACGACGTCAGCACTGTGTTGGGTTGTTTAGGTCGCCACCCATCACGACGTCAGCACTGTGTTGAATTGTTTAGGTCGCCACCAATCACGACGTCAGCACAGTGTTGAGTTGTTTAGGTCGCCACCCATCACGACGTCAGCACTGTGTTGGAGGGTTTAGTTCGCCACCAATCACGACGTCAGCACAGTGTTGAGTTGTTTAGGTCGCCACCCATCACGACGTCAGCACTGTGTTGGATTGTTTAGGCCGCCACCCATCACGACGTCAGCACTGTGTTGGATTGTTTAGTTCGCCACCAATCACGACGTCAGCACAGTGTTGAGTTGTTTAGGTCGCCACCAATCACGACGTCAGCACAGTGTTGGAGTGTTTAGGTCGCCACCAATCACGACGTCAGCACAGTGTTGAGTTGTTTAGGTCGACACCCATCACGACGTCAGCACATTATCGGATGTATCCTCGCGGGGGTACTGCTGACTTTGACGGTTTAAAATACTTAGACTTTTGACAATGATACCGTTTCTGAAGTTATTTAGTACCCTAATATATGATTTAATATCGCCCAGTTTCGTCCCATGAGTGGGAATGAGTGTTCAAAATATAACGTTACTAACCGCTGTCAAAACCACATAATGGCTTCATTAAATATACAACATATTGATTGATAAACGTACATAATGAGACGTGACTTAATGGCAACAACTAAACGAAGCTCGTAACACTTACCGGCTTACCTTCTGTGGATCTAAAACTAACTCAGTTCTAAGCCGGTCAGATACTTCTAAAGATATGTTGTCAAGTCAAATAGAGTTAGATAATTCTAAAAATAGGTTTTCATTTCAAATGCAGCTGGTTACGTATAAAGAAAGGTTTCCATGTCAAATACAGATGGTTACGTATAAAGAAAGGTTTCCATGACAAATACAGATGGTTACGTATAAAGATGGGGTTTCATGAAATATACAGCTGGTTACGTATACAAGTAAGTTGTCAAATAATAAACATATAATTTTGAAGGAAGGGAACGATCTGTAGCTCTGTCTGATCATCGTGATGTACGCTCTCCATGACAACGTATCAACACTGTGTGGGCGGCGCTCTGCTCTCTGTTGGGGTTGACGTGCATTGCTTGGTAGATTGGCTCGAGATGTGTATTGCTTGGGTGATTGGCTCGATATGTGTATGTGTTGGTAGATTGGGTCGAGATGTGTATTGCTTGATGAATGGCTCGAGATGTGTATTGGTTGGTAGATTGGCTCGAGATGTGTATTGCTTGGTGAATGGCTCGAGATGTGTTTTGGTTGGTAGATAAGCTCGAGATGTGTATTGCTTGGTGAATGGCTCGAGATGTGTATTGTTTGGTAGATTGGCTCGATATGTGTATTGGTTGGTAGATAGACTCGAGATGTGTATTGCTTGGTGAATGGCTCGAGATGATCCAAATGAAGCGGCCTTCCAGGTGAGCTGAAAATGGGGATTAACGTCGCGTCCAGGATTATTGCACTTATATCGACGTGCATGCTTGTACTAGTCCGGACTGATGCCGATTTTATAGTGCTCGCCCATAGAGATACCATGTCGCAGTTTAACATGAATACCCCACTCAGACACAGTATACTGACTCCAAGCCGACCAGTCCTTGTTATAGCCCCATAATGCCGAGCGCCAGACAGGGTAACAACAAGTACCATCTTTTACCGTCTTGTGGTATGACGCGGGCGGGGATAGAACTCCGCCCTCCGGGCTGATGCTCTACCACAAGACCACGGAGGCGGTTGTTTACCCTTCGAATAAACCGAAAACTGATAGGCGAGTAATTCATTGCGGTTCGTCCCGGAGTGATTGTGGCTAACACGCCTTCCTTAGGAAGGGCGGTGGGGACATTTTGAAAGAGTTTTCTATGACAAGGTTCACATTGACACCACTACTTTAAAACCTTGTAAAAACACGTACGGAGCTTGTGTGAAATGAATCTCTCATGCGCATGCGTGAATCAAATGGAAGTTTGAGTGTACTATGTTTTCGACAGGCCGAACTGACAATTGTGTAACCTTGATTCGGCTCGTCTGTGAGTGAAGTTCTGATGGAGTAATGCTGTGGATTACCGGCGTCCGCCCACCCACACCGAGACTGCCAACACTGTAGGTAGGTGCTCCATTATACAGACACAACACAGTAGAAGTTAGCGCGAGGATACTCACTATAACTGGACACTATAAAAAAAAATGTAACTTTAAATTACAGATTCTAAATTCATGTAAACATACACATATAATTGAAATAAACTCAAATAATTGTATCACCAAGTGAACGTTGACACAATATATTCACAAAAGTAAAAGAACGCGTCTTAGCAACAACCAAGTCCTCTTCACCTGTAACCGCTTGGAGAATGAATCTATCTGTCAGCGATACCACTCTCAGACACTGCAGTGCAAACACATCCCTGTTATAGAGCCAATTATATCGTATCGACTGATTCCCTACCTCCTTTTTAACTACTTATTAATCTGGTTAACCTCGAGCACCAAACTTTAAGCTTTGAGAAATGACCCCAAAAGCCTGGAGAAACATCGGTGGCTGTGGTTGTGGAGACAGGGGGTGATGTAAACACTGTCGATCTCAAGCATGTGTTAGGCAGGCAGGTCTACACATGCGGACGCGCTGCACCGGCAGACGTAATGCACCGACCATTGCCTTTATGCGTTTAATTGGAAGCCCAAATGGAAGGGCAGGTTTGTTTGCCAATTGTCTGTAATATATGTCAAAGTTTGTTCCGTCGTGAATCAAGATATACTCTTCGTCTTGGTGTCGCGGAAACGTTTATGTTCACCTTTCATTCACGACAGTCTTGTAAAACAACGTTTACACAATGCGGGACGGGAGTCAGTTAGTTATTGCAGTCATTCATTGTGAGAAATGTGTCTGAAATAAAACTAAGTGGGTTTCAGATGAAAGAGAGCATATAGTGCGAAACAGAAGAAATTGTTCGAAACCTACGTTAGAATGTTACGTGTTTTATCTGATTGTTTGTTATTTAACGCCTCACTCAGCAATATTCCAGCTATATGACGGCAGTTTGTAAATAATCAAGTCTGGACCAGACCATCCACTGATTGACATCATGGGGATACAGTAAAGGGGTTGCCACACATAGCGTTCGACAAGAACCGTGGGGGTTGCGGGTAGGATGTAGGTCGCCAGCAGCCTGGGATGCTTGTCGTCAGAGGCGACTAACAGGATCGGGTGGTCAGGATCAGTGACTTGGATGATGCATGTCATCGTATCTCAATTTCGTGGAACGATGCTCATGATGTCAATCACTGAATTGTCTGGTCCATATTATTATTTACAGACCGCCGTCATATAAATGAGTGTGGCGTTAAACAACAAACAATCATTATTTGATAAATACAGATTACTTTCTTATATTATACACAAATGTACGTTGCCATATATATCGTGTATAACTGGTAAACTGCGAAGGATATCTGCCCCAACCACGCATCAGTACCATCAACGTTTGGCTGGACTCTTAGAACTGAAGACGTGTCCATTCCTCTTTTGTATTGGATTCCAAAGTTTCATAATAATCTGTACAAGGAGATATGTATTGCCGGGTCCAGCCTGTGTCCACGACATTTTTGAAGATTAACCATAAACAATCAAAGATTAAATTTCTTTATATTCACAGAAAGTATTTGGGACAAATGGAATTAATACCATGTGGATTCTCCGGAAGAATCAAGGATTTGCTTTATTGTTTATATCTCAGAAAAGAGAGTTAGAATTTGTCCAAAATAAAGTCGAATGTCCTCTTAAGTTTACTGAGAAAACAATATGTGAAATGCTGGATGTTTCTCACTGATAACATCTATGTATGTGAAGTTTGGGGGTATTTAGATATTTAGGCAAGAAGTAGGCATCCCCATAGGCATCAATTGTGCTATCCTTCTTTCTGGACTGTTTCGTTACGCATATGAATCGGAATAGTCGCTCGGACTGGTGAAATGAAAGGGAATTTGTCCAGTAATGTTAAATTTTTTTTATCGATGATGGTCAAATAGCCGTTTCCCTTCCACGGATTGTCACGCCTGGGTTAGTAACAAAGGAGACACGTCAGACCACGTCGTCTGTTTCATATTTAGAGCTATGTATAACAATTTAAAGTGACACAAGAGCTCTCCACAAGAAAGATGACTTCAACTTTCCAATAGTCAACTTTCCCTTTATGTCGAGCAATATTCCAGCATCTCTAGCGTCTGGTGTGTACATTCACAACATGGGATCTAAACACGGACATGCTCTTTTTACACATGACTTCATACGACTCTTGCTTCCGAAACAGTTTATGGTAGACATGTGGAGGACATTTCCAATTTTGATGCATCAGTGATAAAATTGATGCAAATCTCTATTTTGACATGTTTTCTTTTATTTGTTTGTTTGTTAGTTGTTTTACGCCGCACTCAGCAATATTCCAGCTCTATGACGGCGGTCTGTAAATAATCGAGTCTGGACCAGACAATCAAGTGATTGACATCATGAGCATCGTTCCACGCAATTGGGAACGATGACATGCATCAACCAAGTCAGCGAGCCTGACCACCCGATCCCGTTAGTCGCCTTTAACGGCAAGCATGGGTTGCTGAAGACCTATTCTACCCTGGATCTTTACGGGTCAGTAAAGCGAGATGAATATTCATATAATTTGATATATAAAGCGAGATGAATATTCATATAATTTGATATATAAAGCGAGATGAATATTCATATAATTTGATATATAAAGCGAGATGAATATTCATATAATTTAATATATAAAGCGAGATGAATATTCATATAATTTGATATATAAAGCGAGATGAATATTCATATAATTTAATATATAAAGCGAGATGAATATTCATATAATTTAATATATAAAGCGAGATGAATATTCATATAATTTAATATATGCGTGTTTACTGTACTCATCCGCATAGGAAGCTACACTTACAAAGAGACATTTGTAACACACAGACAGTACGGGCTGTAGCTCTGTTCAGGAAGGGGTCTAGATCGGCTGACATACAAGGAGAAGATAGATATTTGTAACACGCAGACAATACGGGTTGTAGCTCTGTTCATGAAGAGTTCTGGACTGGCTGACACACAAGGATAAGATAGATATTTGTAACACGCAGACAATACGGGTTGTAGCTCTGTTCAAGAAGAGGTCTAGACTGGCTGACACACAAGGAAACGATAGACATTTATAACACATAGACAGTACGGGCTGTGGCTCTGTTCACGTCGAGAACGGCTGCCATACAAGATGGACGTCACCGTACTTCACTGAAAGAAGCCTACCACCTGTCACTCTAGTTGTGATTGTTATCCGAGCACCCGCCGAAGGGAAGTTATTCAACGTTGGTGTTAAAGAAGCTCAACGATGGCCGCGATTAGAGCATCAGGAACGACGGACACGCAGATGGGGAAGATAGTGGGGAACTCGAAGCTGGGTGAAGAATGCCGACAACTCTACCACAGTGACTGTATGGCAGTGAGAGCAGCTTCAGACAAATGGTGACGCAGTCTGGTTTGGTGGTCTCACAGACAAATGGTGACGCAGTATGGTCGGGTGGTCTAACAGACAAATGGTAACGCAGTATGGTCTAGTGGTCTCACAGAAAAATGGTGACGCAGTATGGTCAGGTGGTCTCAGACAAATGGTGACGCAGTATGGTCTGGTGGTTTGACGGACAAATGGTGACGCAGTATGGTCTGGTGGTCTCAGATAAATGGTGACGCAGTATGGTCTGGTGGTCTAACAGATAAATGGTAACGCAGTATGGCCTAGTGGTCTCACAGAAAAATGGTGACGCAGTATGGTCGGGTGGTCTAACAGAAAAATGGTGTGACAGACAAATGGTGACGCAGTATGGTCTGGTGGTCTGACGGACAAATGGTGACGCAGAATGGTCTGGTGGTCTCACAGACAAATGGTGACGCAGAATGGTTTGGTGGTCTCACAGACAAATGGTGACGCAGAATGGTCTGGTGGTCTCACAGACAAATGGTGACGCAGAATAGTCTGGTGGTCTCACAGACAAATGATGACGCAGTATGGTCTGGCGGTCAAGTTTCACGAACAATAGTAAAATGGTAAATTATTTGTCAATATATTTATTGACATGCTTCTTGAAAACATGACACCTTTTTCTGGATAGCAACTTCTTTTATTCTCTGTTCGACTTTTCCATGTTCATGTTCTCCCAACTTCTAAATGCCTATCAAAGACTGTATTCTTCTTGACACTACAAAACGTCACCACAACAACTGCCGACCTTTTGGAGCTTACAGTCAAAGGGAGGTAATTATTTGAATAGGGTCACGTGACAAGAATGTTCTGGAGGAAGGAATCCAGAAAGTCATGATGGAGACGTGCCAGACATGTAGGATCTGTTACAATTCGACCCAAACTACGGACAGTAAAGAGAATGAAATAGATGCCGCGTCACCATTTCAGAATACGGTGACCATATTGTCAGTGAAAACTAAATAATGATACAGGTTTCGGTTACCTGAAAGCAGTGGTAACGTTTTACCTACATGCTAAATGTTCATTGACATTTCTTTCAGCATTTTCTTCTGAACCGTCATTACCGCAACAGTCATAACTAAACACAACATGGTTAGATGTTTTGGTAATGACGTAAGCATGAACGTTATATCTAAAATGTTATATAATACACATTTGTTAAACTTGTTTGAGGTGAGGTGAAATTAGGTTTAACGTCGCGTCCAAGATTTATGCACTTATATAGCGTGCATGCATGTGTGTGTGTGTGTGTGGCTAGTCCGGACTGATGCCGATTTATAGTGCTAGCTCACTGAGATACCATGCCGCAGTTTAACATGAATACACAGTATACTGACTCCGAGCCGACCAGTCCTTGTTTTAGCCCCTTAATGCCGAGCGCCAGACAGGGTAACAACAAGTACCATCTTTTAACGTCTTTTGGTATGACGCAGACGGGGATCGAACCCCGGACCTTCCGCTCTCCGCTCTCTTGTTTGAAGAGATAATTGAAGATGTAGAGAGTGTTCTGACAGGAACATTAGACGTGGAGATGTAGACAATGTTCTAACAAGACCATTAGACGTGAAGATGTAGACAGTGTTCTGACAGGAACATTAGACGTGGAGATGTAGACAGTGTTCTGACAGGAACATTAGACGTGGAGATGTTGACAATGTTCTAACAGGAACAATAGACGTGGAGATGTAGACAGTGTTCCAACAGGAACATTAAACGTGGAGATGTAGACAGTGTTCTAACAGGAACATTAGACGTGAAGATGTAGACAGTGTTCTGACAGGAACATTAGACGTGAAGATGTAGACAGTGTTCTAACAAGACCATTAGACGTGGAGATGTAGACGATGTTCTAAGAGGAAAAATAGACGTGAAGATGTAGACAGTGTTCTGACAGGAACATTAGACGTAGAGATGTTGACAGTGTTCTAACAGGAACATTAGACGTCGAGGTGTAGTCAGTGTTCTAACCGGAACAATAGACGTGGAGATGTAGACAGTGTTCCTACAGAAGCATAAGACGTGGAGATGTTGACAGTGTTCCAACAGGAACATTAGACGTGGAGATGTAGACGATGTTCTAAGAGGAAAAATAGACGTGGAGATGTAGACAGTGTTCTAACAGGAACATTAGACGTGGAGATGTAGACAGTGTTCCAACAGGAACATAAGACGTGGAGATGTAGACAGTGTTCCAACAGGAACATAAGACGTGGAGATGTAGACAGTGTTCCAACAGGAACATAAGACGTGGAGATGTAGACAGTGTTCCAACAGGAACATAAGACGTGGAGATGTAGACAGTGTTCTAACAGGAACATTAGACGTGGAGATGTAGACAGTGTTCCAACAGGAACATTAGACGTAGAGATGTTGACAGTGTTCTAACAGGAACATTAGACGTCGAGGTGTAGTCAGTGTTCTAACCGGAACAATAGACGTGGAGATGTAGACAGTGTTCCAACAGAAGCATAAGACGTGGAGATGTTGACAGTGTTCCAACAGGAACATTAGACGTGGAGATGTAGACGATGTTCTAAGAGGAAAAATAGACGTGGAGATGTAGACAGTGTTCTAACAGGAACATTAGACGTGGAGATGTAGACAGTGTTCCAACAGGAACATAAGACGTGGAGATGTAGACAGTGTTCCAACAGGAACATAAGACGTGGAGATGTAGACAGTGTTCCAACAGGAACATAAGACGTGGAGATGTAGACAGTGTTCCAACAGGAACATTAGACGTAGAGATGTAGATAGTTTACTAACAGGAACATAAGACGTGGAGATGTAGACAGTGTTCCAACAGGAACATAAGACGTGGAGATGTAGACAGTGTTCTAACAGGAACATTAGACGTGGAGATGTAGACAGTGTTCCAACAGGAACATAAGACGTGGAGATGTAGACAGTGTTCCAACAGGAACGTAAGACGTGAAGATGTAGACAGTGTTCCAACAGGAACATAAGACGTGGAGATGTAGACAGTGTTCCAACAGGAACATAAGACGTGGAGATGTAGACAGTGTTCCAACAGGAACATAAGACGTGAAGATGTAGACAGTGTTCCAACAGGAACATAAGACGTGGAGATGTAGACAGTGTTCCAACAGGAACATAAGACGTGGAGATGTAGACAGTGTTCAAACAGGAACATAAGACGTGAAGATGTAGACAGTGTTCCAACAGGAACATAAGACGTGGAGATGTAGACAGTGTTCCAACAGGAACATTAGACGTGGAGATGTAGATAGTTTACTAACAGGAACATTAGACGTGGAGATGTTGACAGTGTTCTAACAGGAACATTAGACGTGGAGATGTAGACAATGTTCTAACAGGTACATTAGACAGTGTTTCAACAGGAACATAAGACGTGGAGATGTAGACAGTGTTCCAACAGGAACATAAGACGTGGAGATGTAGACAGTGTTCCAACAGGAACATAAGACGTGGAGATGTAGACAGTGTTCCAACAGGAACATAAGACGTGGAGATGTAGACAGTGTTCCAACAGGAACATAAGACGTGAAGATGTAGACAGTGTTCCAACAGGAACATTAGACGTGGAGATGTAGATAGTTCACTAACAGGCACATTAGTCGAGAGGCTGTGGACTTTGCAATGAACATAAAGACGATGTGGAACGACGCTGTTTGAGATGAGAGAGTAGGGTGGGAATAAATGGGGTGCGGGGATACTACCAGCGACTATTTACTACCGGCTTTTATTGGACTGTTTACATTGACAAATTATAAGAGAATTTAACAGGCCATTAGAACATGCAAGTTGCGTCTGTGTTGTAACAGAAGTGTGTACCCTCGTATAAGTTAACGATATCTGGTTTGAAAAGAGACCGCCATCCGTTGCAGAAACTGATATAAACAAACCAGGGTCGGTGTCTGGATGGATTCTCCAGTTCTTTCTTTTAGTCTGCTGTACAAAGTCTTGTCCTCCCTCCATTTGCCCTCGTGTAGTTAAATGTGGTGCATGTAAACAAAGTTACCACCAATTCAAACAGATTCTTCGTTTCATTGTTACTTTGTTCCAGGGCGATCCGCTCCTTCACTGAGTTCAAAACGCTTAACTTAAAATGTGAATTTTATCTTGACCATCTGGATAGCACATCCCTACTTCATCACGTGACACAATAACAACGCGTGCGATGCGCGCACAGAAGGAAGCGGAAGTTTAAGCCTGGAATGGATGATCACGTGAGGACGGTTGTACATCGTTAATTTCTGGCAATAATCTTTTCTATGATGACTGCGGAAATAATTGCATCTTCTAGAAATGCACATGAACTTTTTACCAACCTAATGCGTGTTTTAAAAAATGGTTCTTTAAAAAAGTTCCTAATTTCTATAAGATACATTATCGACAATGCATCCTTACGAAGATACGAGCAACTGGAAGTCTACGCAGTGGATAATAAAATCACAGAAATAGTGTGTGCTGTGTATGTGCGCAGACTTGTTGTGGGGTTTAATTGGAGTAAGTGCAGGTATACGACCTATGTCGCGCCTAGTACAGTCTACAGGTGGTCCCACGCCCTCCCGTGTCAAGTTGTAACAAATCTATTAAGGGCTTGTTATCTGTTACGGCGTGTATGGGAGATAGAATGTACAGGTTTTTCTTTGAAAGTATTTTTTGTGTAATGTTTAAAAAAACGTTAAGTGTTGAAACGATCCATGTTCACTAAGTGATTATCGACATCATTGAGAGATTACGTTATACCTCTGCTCCTCATCGACGTGTGAAGTCCCGCTTATCTCAAACTAGCGGTAATAACCAGTGAGGGTGACCGTATTTGTTGTTGCGTCTTTCTGATTGGAGACACCCCCCACCCCCATCCCCCACCCACACCAGTCTTTGGAATATTCGGAATGGGGTGAGTCTCCACGTTGTTAGATTAGTCGTGAAACAAATTAAATGCACACCACCCCTGAGAATCAAGGAGTAACATTTGTGGTCGGAATGTCGGATGTCGTAAGTCTAGCACTTAAACATTGTCAACGATAGTCGCTTTCTTGGTATCACGTGACTTCATAACAGCATTATACAACATGACATCCATCACGTAACATCACCTATACCGGTATTATACAATACGACAGACATCACGTAACATCACCTATAACAGTATTATACAACATGAGAGGCAGCAAGTAACATCACCTATAACAGTATTATACAACATGACAGGCAGCAAGTAACATCACCTTTAAAACAGTACTATACAACACGCTATGCATCACGTAACATCACCTTAACAGTATTATACAACATGACAGACATCACGTAACATCACCTATAACGGTATTATACAATACGACAGACATCACGTAACATCACCTATAACAGTATTATACAACATGACAAACATCACGTAACATCACCTTTAAAACAGTATTATGTACATGTGGTATTTGTATTAATGCATGCTAATTGGTGCTGCAGAAGCACGTGGTATTGTTTACATTACAGCAGTGCCACGCCTACTGTGCGTGAACTACGTCATGCGTGACGTCAGTGAATGTGGATGACGCCATCCTCAGTAAATGATAGACACCACCATTACGGGTTTCGTTATTATTTGCTCCTGCTCATATATATATACGACAAGCAACAGACTAATCTGCACTTTCATATGGCACACGCTCTCCCGCGCCAATGCACCAAATATCCACTCTCTAATGTGTAACATGCCGTGGAAGGTGTTACTGAATTACATAAACCTGTCATTCTCTGTGTCGCTCGCATATTTCCACATCCGATAACCTCCTCCAACATGCAATTGAAGCAATTAGATCTTCAACTCTGGTATATTTCGCTCAATGAGTTAAACTAGTCAAGAATGAATCAAATTCCGGAAGCGTTCAATCATGGCTTATCTCCCTTTTGCGCAAAAGAGCCAATTAATGGCGGCCTCGTGTAATAAAATCCGGGCAACTGACAGGATGAAGGAGGTGCATGACGGGATGGCACGTGCACAGCGATAACAGCTTGTTTGTTCCCGGCTTCCTGTCTTCCTGGATCGCGGAGAATGGGAAACATGAAATGAGGGTGTACCTGGGGTTAAGCCGGGATGTTCCTCTTTGGGCGAACTCTACATTCATTCCAGTTTCTGTTATTTTTTGTTAAAAAGAATCTCAAACACGTGTTCGAATCCCACACACGTAGATGCCGGAAGCTATCAGTGGTTATCATAGTACATAATGGGATTGGCTTTGATGGAAGTATATCAAAATATACATTTACATTAAATGATGGCACGCGCGGGGATCAGGGACGTCGGCGCGTGGTTGGGCGACTGACATGCTCCTTTCATAGGCGATGTGATCGGGGTTCTTTTGCATCAGACAAAGGATGTCATGTTTATTCGGCTCCGATCATCTGCCAAGCGGATGTACTGACGTACTTCACATTCCGTCATCCACCCAGTTTTGTAATTCTGAGTTATTGTACACTGCTCATGGGGCCTTTTTGAACCAATCCAATGCTATTCTCGCTTAAGTATGTGTTTGGTTGTATGATTTTAACTTGAGGTGGCACTCTTGGGGCCATTAAAAGTGAAATTAAACATATACCATTCCTGTCCTTTCGGTATGTATACTCCGGAAAAAAAGTAACTGTGCTTTATATAAAGTGGTGGAAATGTTGTTCTTGAAAATCGCATACTTCTGGTAATCCAGGATAAGTTGAACCACGGTTGCTTGGTTTGTTGTTTAACACCGCTTTGAGACAAGTGGGCGGTGCATAGAATTTGAGCAAACATATTTGGTTTCTGACAGGTAGAGGGTGTACGCATGTTCTGCATTTGCAGATCATGACAATGAAATTGACTACGCACCCGTAGACCTAGCGTTGCTCATAGTGAGTTAGTGAGTGAGTTCGGTTTAATGTCGCTTTTAACAGTATTTCAGTTATATCACGGCGTTTCAGCTTGATGTGGAAGGAAAGCCCGAAGTGATGCAGGTATCAGACGTTCACCACTTTGGTGAAACCCACGAGCACGGGCATGGTGCTGACAAACCTAGAAACATAATCGGGGCGAACCGGGATTCGAACCTACAATCATAGGTTTGTCGTGTTCAAGGGACGCAACTCTGCACAGCGAATTGCGGCGCCTTAGGCGACTTGGCTACCCGTGTCCCCCGCTGCTCATAAGACTATTAAGAGGTCTGTGTGGGAAGTCGATACCACAATAGTAACCCCGTATGACTGTGTATGAGGTACTGCGGATCTCATACGCTGTCATACGGGGTTAATTGTCAGGTCTCTCAACTTGTCCTGGCTTACCAGGTTGATAAACGTTTTATGACAACAAATTCATTGACAAAACCCATGCCTTGTAACAGGAGACAGAGCGACCTGCCCTGAAAGAGGGGTGGTGTAACAACTCAATAACAATGTCAATATCGGGTGTGACCACCATTTGCGTTGATAAGGCGAGGCAGCGGAGGCGCATTGAAGACACCAGATGATTGAAAACAGCCTGAGGGATGTTGTTCCAAATGTCAACCAAGAATTGTCCCAACTGAGCTAGCGTTACCGACTGGTTCTGGTCCTGTCGTAGGTATCGTCCAATATCATCCCAGACACGTTCTGTTTGGGAGAGGTCTGGAGAAACAGCTCATCCCCCATGACGTGATGCCAACCAGTATGCTTCAGCCCTAAAACTGACGTCGCTTAAACGTTCTGCTCGACGCCTGTGAGCCCCTGCACGACCATACTGTCCCAGTCTTGTCTTCTTAACCTCAGATGCTGTCTACACCATGCTAGGAGTCCCTGAAGGTGTCGTGGAAGCAGCCTTGGGCGTGTCGCTGGACGTCGGGGTCGGATGGCGTGCTCCCTCAACCGGTTGTGTACTGTCCTGCCATTAATTGGCCTCAACCCAGGAATTGTCAGAGCTGTTAATTGGGCAATTTGATATCGATTCCGAAGATGCAGCAACCGAAATGGTTGTCTTGTTGACGTGACGTTACGCATGGACGAACGGCAGGTGGGAAGTCATTTTTGTTGCCCTGCTGCAGATAACGTCTCCCGAGAGAACCTAAATGCCTGGCAACTTCGTTTTTGCCATTCCTAAGTTGAGGATACCCGCGGAGCGTTTCTTACGGTTAAACAAAAATGATTTTTCTTATGAGCACATGATCGCTAAAGCTCATTGTGTGCTGTCGATATAAAAACCAAGTGTGTGATTATTATACTCCTATCAAATATGCAAACATTCAAATTGTGCGCCGTGCATGAACATGCACGTGCAAATTGTGAATCAGGACCTAAAAGTCAAGATGTCGTCATGAATATGTACTGAAAGATGCATAATTCAATTTGAATGTTTTTTATTGAACTGTATAGGAAGTTCAGTTACATTTTTCCGTTAGTATCTATGCCAGGGGATGTATTATTTCGTCACTTTAAAAACTTTTGTGAGGCCCGACTTTTTATATTTTGGTTTACGGAATTTTAGCCCAAATTTAAGTCAAGTCATCATCATGTCGCGTTTTCGCTTTGTCGCGCTTCTTACAGTCACTGCTTATTTTGAATTTTTTAACAAAACATGATTTATGGTTATAGATGAAAGCGCCCGGGGAACGAAATCAGTCACAACAATTACAACCGTACATACATAGGTTAGTGTAGTAGCTGAGTTTGTGAGTTAATGTGTCGTCGGTTAGCTGAAGTTTGAAGTATTACTCTGATTGAATATATATGATTCAATTAGAGACATCGCAAAAACTTTGTGGATTTCGCGAGTGAGTATTGTTTAACGCCGCTCACTAATGGCATGCCAGCTGGAAGTCTAAAACAAGAAACATAATCGGGACGAACCGGGAATTCGAACACACGATCGTAGGGTTCTGGTACGTCTAAGGGACGCCACTCTGCCCAGCAAATTCATCGATTTGAACGAGTGAGCGAGTTTATTTACAAAAATGACAATAGTCCATATGTATGGCACTTTTTCATGCTCAATATCATGCTCAAAGCGCATTATTATTACCTCGGTCGTTCTCGTCTCCATGGGGAGTATATATACGACTTCAGATGCCTGTGATGTGCTAGAAGGCGAACAGCCACATTGTCATATCATCTTACCGGGTACCCATTCGCTGCTGGCTGAACAAGTCCATATTTCGAACAAAGCCACTTGCCCAAAGAGACACCACATGCGTTACGTGTGCTTGAGTGTCGGGCAGGACTCGGAGGCCCTTGAAAGTCCCAGGAGCCAAGCAGCCGAACGCGGTCACCCACCTGAGGACTCCCCGTGGCTAACGTGACCTGTGGTTTAACGCCGCTTTGAACAAAATTTCAGTTATTTCACAGCGTGTCAGCTTGATGTGGGAGGAAATCCCTAAGTGATGTAATTGTATGGGGATTGGATTCGAACACGCGATCATCGTTTTCTGGTACGTCTAGGAGACGCACAGCGAACGGCGCCGTCTAAAACGACAGGGCCAACCTTGTGTCATTTGAAAAGAAATGTCGTAATGAAATCAAATAGAAATGCAAGGTGTTTGTTTCTTGCTATGACAATACGTTTGGTTTATGAAAGCCGACATAAACAATAACGGTAAGGATTTGTTTCATTTTGAAAAAAGCAAACCACTTTGCCATTGCTACTTTGGTTTTAGAACCATTGGAGCTAACAAAAGACCACTTAAATTTGAAAAGGAGTATAACCATTTCGGCGCATGCGTAGATTAATTCACTTACTACACATGCGCACCATTAATCGAAAAGGGCGGAAACACGTTGTCGCGCATTTAACGCCTTTTTCATACATATTTTATACATTTTTGATGGGTCGACAATGTGACAACGCGACATATTTTGACCTTGTAAATGTCGCGTTGTCACATTGTCGCCCTTTGGTAAAATAGAAAAGATTATTCTAAGCGCGACAATGCGACAATGCGACAATGCGACAGATGGCCAAAATGTCCGTTGTCGCATTGTCGCGCTTCGGTTAATTTTGACACTTTTTGCTTGTTTAGGATTCCATTCGAATGAGTTGTTTGTACTTTATCAACGTCATCGGGGCACACAGTCACATCCTCGCTCGCTGCTGACTGATCATTATCTGATAATGTGATTGTGTACAGACATTTGGCGGAGTCAGACATGTTTGATCATTATCTGATAATGTGTTTATGTTCAAACATTTGCCGCAGTCAGACACGTCTGATTATAATCTGATAACGTATTTATGTACAGACATTTGGCGCAGTCAGACATGTCTGAGAATAGCTTCAACAATCAACAACCAACTAGCTTCTGATTCCAAAAGGTAACAATCAACAATATGGATGATCTGTCGATGAGACCAATTAAATTGTTTATAATCTACATTGTTTAAAATCGACATCAACAATCCCACCCCAGATGAATTTCCAAATCAGAGGTCTGAGGTTAATGAGATCTCAGAGTATCCGTCAGTCCGTCAGCTCGTCTGACCATCTTTCTGCCGTCCAGTCCATCCCCCGTTTGTCATCTCGTCTGCCGCACCCTGTCTCCCCAGCCTAGCCATCGTCTGTCCATGGAGCCGATCTGCCTTGTTCTCATTTGCCGACAAGTGACTTCTTCAAGCTCCACAATACACAACCCAGTGCGAAGTGACATGTCGGCCGACATCGAATATCTCAAGTAACGAAACAGCGGACGATCTATTTTAGTTTCTGAGAAAAACGATGTCGATAAATAATACGTCCATCAAAGCCAATAGATGTTTACAGAGCTACAAATGTTTATATTGAAACGTAATGAGCAATTTAAAAGTTATAACAATGGATGTGAGGAACCATCTCCTTGCTTATAGCACTTTTTGTTTTGTGTACACAGCGACAGGTAGGTCTGCCAGATAGCTATTGAAGATGGAAAGGTCAACTTGTCCCTGGTGAATTCCACCGGGATTAGAAGAGGACTACGACAAACACACGCCGCAGCTGGTGACAACATTACTGTCATCGCGCGGTTTAACTGTACGAGGTTACTCCACCTGCACATGAACATACCGAAATTGTTGGTGAGAATACAAAGACGGCTAATCCAGAAAACAGCTGATCTAGACCACATCTGAACACAGCACAGCTGATCCAGAACACATCTGAACCACAGCACAGCTGATCCAGACCACATCTGAACCACAGCACAGCTGATCCAGAACACGTCTGAACCACAACACAGCTGATCCAGAACCACAACACAGCTGACCCAGAACACATCTGAACCACAACACAGCTGATCCAGAACACATCTGAACTACAGCGCAGCTGATCCAGAACACATCTGGACCACAGCACACCTGGCCCAGACCACATCTGATCCAGAACACATCTGAACCACAACACAGCTGATCCAGAACACATCTGGACCACAGCACACCTGGCCCAGACCACATCTGATCCAGAACACATCAGAACCACAACACAGCTGATCCAGAACACATCTGGACCACAGCACACCTGGCCCAGACCACATCTGATCCAGAACACATCTGAACCACAACACAGCTGATCCAGACCACACCTGGCCCAGACCACATCTGATCCAGAACACATCTGAACCACAACACAGCTGATCCAGACCACATCTGAACCACAGCACAGCTGATCTAGAACAAATCTGAACCACAACACAGCTGATCCAGAACACATCTGAACCACAGCACAGCTGACCTAGAACACATCTGAACCACAGAACAGCTGATCCAGAACACGTCTGAACCACAACACAGCTGATCCAGAATCACAACACATCCGACATGTTGATAAGTGAGTTCACACGTCACACAGTCATGTTGATAAGTGAGTTCACGCGTCACACAGTCACTTCTTGATAAGTGAGTTCAGACGTCACACAGTCACATGTTGATAAGTGAGTTCACACGTAACACAGTCACTTGTTGATAAGTGACTTTAAACGTCACACAGTCACATGTTGATAAGTGAGTTCACACGTCACACAGTCACATGTTGATGAGTGACTTCACACGTCACACAATCACATGTTGATAAGTGACTTCAAACGTCACACAGTCACATGTTGATAAGTGAGTTCATACGTCACACAGTCACATGTTGATAAGTGAGTTCAAACGTCACATAGTCATGTTGATAAGTGAGTTCACGCGTCACACAGTCACATGTTGATAAGTGAGTTCACACGTCACACAGTCACATGTTGATAAGTGAGTTGATACGTCACACAGTCATGTTGATAAGTGACTTTAAACGTCACACAGTCACATGTTGATAAGTGAGTTCACACGTCACACAGTCATGTTGATAAGTGAGTTCATACGTCACACGGTAATGTTGATAAGTGAGTTGAAACGTCACACAGTCACATGTTGATAAGTGAGTTCAAACGTCACACAGTCACATGTTGATAAGTGAGTTAATACGTCACACAGTCATGTTGATAAGTGAGTTCATACGTCACACAGTAATGTTGATAAGTGAGTTCACACTTCACACAGTCACATGTTGATAAGTGAGTTGATACGTCACACAGTAATGTTGATAAGTGAGTTCAAAAGTCATACAGTCATGTTGATAAGTGAGTTAATACGTCACACGGTAATGTTGATAAGAGAGTTCAAACGTCACACAGTCACATGTTGATAAGTGAGTTGATACGTCACACAGTAATGTTGATAAGTGAGTTCAAACGTTATACAGTCATGTTGATAAGCGAGTTAATACGTCACACGGTAATGTTGATAAGTGAGTTCAAACGTCACACAGTCATGTTGATAAGTGAGTTCATACGTCACACGGTAATGTAGATAAGTGAGTTCAAACGTCACACAGTAATGTTGATAAGTGAGTTCATACGTCACACGGTAATGTTGATAAGTGAGTTCAAACGTCACACGGTAATGTTGATAAGTGAGTTCAAACGTCACACGGTAATGTTGATAAGTGAGTTCAAACTTCATACGGTAATGTTGATAAGTAAGTTCATACGTCACACGGTAATGTTGATAAGTGAGTTCAAACTTCATACGGTAATGTTGATAAGTGAGTTCATACGTCACACAGTCATGTTGATAAGTGAGTTCACACGTCACACAGTCATGTTGATAATTGAGTTCACACGTCACACAATCACATGTTGATAAGTGACTTCAAACATCAGTCACATGTTGATAAGTGAGTTCACACGTCACACAGTCACATGTTGATAAGTGAGTTCATACGTCACACAGTCACCTGTTGATAAGTGAGTTCATACGTCACACAGTCACATGTTGATAAGTGTCTTCAAACGTCACACAGTCACATGTTGATAAGTGAGTTGATACGTCACACAGTCATGTTGATAAGTGAGTTCACACGTCACACAGTCACATGTTGATAAGTGAGTTCATACGTCACACAGTCACATGTTGATAAGTGAGTTCACACGTCACACAGTCATGTTGATAAGTGAGTTCACACGTCACACAGTCACATGTTTATAAGTGTCCTCAAACGTCACACAGTCACATCTTGATAAGTGAGTTCATACGTCACACAGTAATGTTGATAAGCGAGTTGATACGTCACACAGTCACATGTTGATAAGTGAGTTCATACGTCACACAGTCACATGTTGATAAGTGACTTCAAACGTCACACAGTCACATGTTGATAAGTGAGTTCATACGTCACACAGTCACATGTTGATAAGTGAGTTCACACTTCACAAAGTCACATATTGATAAGTGAGTTCAGACGCTAAAAAGTCACAAATTGATAATTGAGTTCATACGTCACACAGTCACATGTGTTTATACGCCTCGTAGCCTCACTCACTCACTCACTGTCACGCTGTAACATGACAATAGGTGAATACATGCGTCACACTGTCACACGAGAACAGGTGAATACATACGTCACACTGTCACATTGCATCAGCTGTATACACACGTCACACTGTCACATGACAACAGGTAAATACACACGTCACACTGTCACATGACAACAGGTGAATACACACGTCACACTGTCACATGGGTGAATACATATGAGAAGTCTCGGCTATTGATGTGACACATTGGTGATGCACATTCATAATCACCCCCAAATAGGTAAAACTGGAGAACCTCTGAAACAAGCTGCATATATCACCCAGGGGAGGTAACCTAGGCTGGCGGAACAATCTGGATAAGAGCGGTTGCATGCCGTCTAACTGGAAGTCTCCCAATGCAAGAAATTATTCCTGGTATTGGTGAGATGCCTGACACAGAGTTAATGTTAAGATATGAGATACTTGAGGCTTATTTCTAACGTGACACTGTGACGTTGATGAGGGTGACTCTCAAGTTAACGTCCAACAAGCGTTCATGGTGCGTTGCACGTGTATTATCATGGACGTTGAATGAGTTGATGTCACAATATAGACGTGTTTACAACTTTAGGTAAACACGTTCATGACATTAATGCTAGAACGGATGACAAGTACATGCTGGATAGCGCTTATTGAGATAACATTTGGGTCTGAGTTTAGATTTGTATTTTGCTATTTGCTTATGAAAGAGGATGGCGTTATTTTGTTTTTATGTTTGGAAATTATTTATTTGTTTTGTTCATTCTCAGGTTTTGTGGCCTAATGGAGATAAAGTATGGACAGATAGCCACGGGCACCTGACGAAGGTAGGTTTTGTATCACGGATTGTTTTGACAATTTGGAAAATGTTTTTTATGCACGATTCAGTTTTGATAAACAGATCACCGCCGGTATCCACTTGTACATGGTGGAGTATGTCACTAAAACAAGTCAAGTCGCACACAACTTAATATAACAACAACGCATGTTGCACACAGTTTTTAGAAAAAGAGATTTAAATCGCTCCTAGCTTGTAGAGAAAAACTTTGCAAGAAGTAACTATACACGTTATTTATGTTTGTGTGTTGCTGGCACGTGACACAAACATACAAACATACAAACATGAGCAGCAGAAGCCGTGACGTTGCACGACACAAACTTAAGAAACACGATGTTGAAAGTGAGTTGGAGCCTCTCAAGCCGCCATGCTGTATATTTATTTATATATGAATCAAACACCTGGGTTTATGTCATCGAGATAAACAACACGCTGTACACAGTTGTCAGAAATTCAATTCAAATTTCAGAAGAAACAAACACGGTTACTTCCAGTCTTTGAACTACAGCAGCGGCCCGTGGTGTGGCTCCCGCTTACCACTGGCGTGTTGTGCAAGTGAGAATCTATCAAATTCGTAACACTCACAAAAACACGACTTTATATACAATAGCCATACTGAAGTCGAGTGGAGTTTTCAAGTTTTTTTGAAAGAGTGGCCCAAATTGACTTGTGGGGCATTTGGTTGAATGAAGAAAGTTCACTTAAGCGCCACTGAGGGGCACGTGGCTTGTTGCCTTGTGTAGCACGGATCCTGGTGTGTATTTAGGAAGGATTGTTACGTGTAATCTACAGCACCTGGGTAGTATTGCCAGTTTGTCTACACATATGGGTTTAATACCCTACCGTGATCAGGTGGGGTCGTTCGCTGTATCATGCGTTACGGGGGAAACGTTTCTTATGAAATCGTCTTAAAGGTTACACTGGGGTATAAACTCAATTCTTAAAGGTTACATTGGGTATAAACTTAATTCTAAAGGTTGCTTTTAAGCATGATGCGAATTCACAAAACAGTAGCGTGAAGTAGTCCCCGGGAGGTGGAACGCCAGGTTAAATGTTGCGGTCACAGAAGTCGACGGTGGAACATATGGGTCTTATATATTGCAGATTTATGAATTATTTGATTGCCTTCTTTTAACTGATAAAATAATGAAAAACGAACCTGGTGCACCCAGACGTCTATCGCTGGATCACCACGCTCATCTGTCAGGCACCCACGGCTGCCCCTGACCACACAGCTCCTAGCTACAGCTAGTTCTGTCCAAAAGTGCGATTCATCTTGCGATGCTTGTCGTAAGAGGCGACTAACGGGATCAGATGATAAGGCTAGCTGACTTCGTTGACACGTCATCGTATCCTAGTTGCGTGGATCGATGCTCATGATGTCAATCACTGGATTTTCTGGTCCAGACTCGATTATATTTTAGACCGCCGTCATATAGCTGGAATATAGCTGAGTGCGGCGTTAAACAAACAAACAAACAAACAAACAAACAAACACTATGTGTCATACTCCCGACCTCAGCTGGGGATCACTACTGTCTTGTACCAGGCTGTTGGGGTAGAGAACACCCTGCACACCTGACCAGAGAACCCAGGATCCAGTAACAAGACAAGGTCTATTTCGTTTATACAACACACAGGGTTACAGATTAATGATGCCACTCAGCGTTCCCCCCACAGCGACAGCAACATGGGAGGCGGGTAACAGGCAACTAACACATGGCCCGCGAGTAAAGAAAACGAGTTGCCCAAAAAACAAATCCATTGTGAAAATCTATTCCCTGAAGATCAGTTCACACGCGATTAAAGGGGAGGTAATCACATTTTTCCCGACCTATAGGTGTCGCTCCAGTGGCCCAGGGGAGGTAAGTCTATTGCCAAGGGCAGTTCGAGAAAATCCTGAAACACATTGCGACTAAATTCAAGGATTAGGCGATCCTGGAACACAAATGCGCAGGAGAATATAAGATTTTGGTAGACTTCCGCGACTTATCCACCTGATGCTCGCTTGTCAAAAGACATTAGTACCCGGTTTTGCTACCGAACACGATGGTCAACTGTGTACGAGGGACTTCAGTTACAAGGATGTTACAAGACAGTGGTACTAGACCTTCTCGACACGACAGTGAAGCCCGACCCTCGAACACGATGTATCACTGAAAAAAACGTTAAAGGGAAGTTACTCCTCCTGCCTTGTGTGCAGCTTACAGTATTCTGACGACATTTACGCTAATGATACCATTGATCTTTGGTGGAATATCATTAACACTATATCACTTTATTTCCCTGGCACATGCGTAAAGGGGAGACGTGTGGGGGAGACGTGTGGGGGAGACGTGCGGGGGAGACGTGTGGGGGAGACGTGAGGGGAAGACGTGAGTGGTAGACGTGAGGGGAAGATGTGAGTGAAAGATGTGAGTGAAAGACGTGAGTGGAAGACGTGAGGGGAAGACGTGAGTGGAAGACGCGAGGGGAAGACGTGAGGGGGAGACGTGAGTGAAAGATGTGAGTGGAAGACGTGAGTGAAAGATGTGAGTGGAAGACGTGAGGGGAAGACGTGAGTGAAAGATGTGAGGGGAAGACGTTAGTGAAAGACGTGAGGGGAAGATATGAGTGAAAGACGTGAGGGGAAGACGTGAGTGGAAGACGTGAGTGAAAGATGTGAGTGGAAGACGTGAGGGGAAGACGTGAGTGAAAGATGTTAGGGGAAGACGTGTGTGAAAGACCTGAGTGGAAGACATGAGTGGAAGATGTGTGTGGAAGATGTGAGGGGAAGACGTGAGTGGAAGACGTGTGTGGAAGATGTGAGGGGAAGACGTGAGGGGGAGACGTGAGGGGAAGACGTGCGTGAAAGATGTGAGTGGAAGACGTGAGGGGAAGACGTGAGTGAAAGATGTGAGTGGAAGACGTGAGGGGAAGACGTGCGTGAAAGATGTGAGTGGAAGACGTGAGGGGAAGACGTGCGTGAAAGATGTGAGTGGAAGACGTGAGGGGAAGACGTGAGTGAAAGATGTGAGTGGAAGACGTGAGGGGAAGACGTGAGTGAAAGATGTGAGTGGAAGACGTGAGGGGAAGACGTGCGTGAAAGATGTGAGGGGAAGATGTGAGGGGAAGACGTGAGTGGAAGACGTGAGTGAAAGACGTGAGTGAAAGACGTGAGTGGAAGACGTGAGTGAAAGACGTGAGTGAAAGATGTGAGGGGAAGACGTGAGGGGAAGATGTGAGTGAAAGACGTGAGGGGAAGACGTGAGTGGAAGACGTGAGTGAAAGACGTGAGTGGAAGACGTGAGTGGAAGACGTGAGTGAAAGACGTGAGTGAAAGATGTGAGGGGAAGACGTGAGGGGAAGATGTGAGTGAAAGACGTGAGGGGAAGACATGAGTGGAAGACGTGAGTGAAAGATGTGAGGGGAAGACGTGAGGGGAAGATGTGAGGGAAAGACGTGAGTGAAAGATGTTAGGGGAAGACGTGTGTGAAAGACGTGAGTGGAAGACGTGAGTGGATCACGAGTTTGGAACACGGGTGTGAAAGACGTGAGTGGAAGATTTGAGTGGAAGACGTGAGTGAAAGACGTGAGTGGAACACGAGTGTGGTAGACGTGAGGGGAAGACGTGAGTGGTAGACGTGAGGGGAAGATGTGAGTGAAAGACGTGAGTGAAAGATGTGAGTGAAAGACGTGAGGGGAAGATGTGAGTGGAAGACGTGAGTGAAAGACGTGAGGGGAAGATGTGAGTGGAAGACGTGAGTGAAAGACGTGAGGGGAAGATGTGAGTGGAAGATGTGAGTGGTAGATGTGAGGGGAAGACGTGAGGGGAAGACGTGAGGGGAAGACGTGAGTGGAACACGAGTATGAGATCACGAGTTTGGAACACGAGTGTGGGAGACGTGTGGGGAGACGTGAGTGGAACACGAGTGTGAGAGACGTGAGGGGAAGACGTGAGTTGAAGACGTAGGGGAGACGTGAGTGGGAGACGTGAGTTGAAGAGGTGAGGGGATACTTGAGTGGAAGACCTGGGGAGGGGGGGGGGGGGGCGTGAGGGGGAGACGTGTTGGGGAGATGTGTGGGGAAGACGTGAGTGGAATACGTGAGGAGGAGACGTGAGTTGAATACTTTAGAGGGGAGACGTGGGGGGAGACGTGAGTGGAATACCTGAGCCCCCTGGGGGCGTGAGGGGCAGACGTGTGGGGAAGACGTGAGGGGGAGACGTGTGAGGGAGACGTGTGGGGGAGGCGTGTGGGGGAAACGTGAGTGGAATACGTGGTGGGGAGACGTGAGTGGAATACGTGTTGGTGAGACGTGAGGGAGAGACGTGTGGGCGAAAACGTGAGGGGGAGACGTGTGGGGAAGACGTGTGGGGGAAACTTGAGTGGGAGACGTGTTGGGAAGACGTGAGTGGAATACGTGTTGGTGAGACGTGAGGGAGAGACGTGGGGGGAAACGTGAGTCGAATACGTGAGTGAAAAACGTGAGAAACGTCTCACTCTCTCTCTCTCTCTCTCTCTCTCTCTCTCTGTGTGTGTAGACGTGGCATTGTTTAAGTCGGTACCACACAGGTGCGTGCTCCCAATCTACTCAGGATATTCATCCACCGTTCATGCATTTCATGTTTAGTTCCACATGTGCTCAGCTTCACGTGTGGCACATAATGTCGTGTTCCGTGGACCAGAAGTCATTGGCTCCGTATATGCAGCACGTGCTCACCTGCACGTGCTCGCCCATCAGTGTGATGACGTCAGTGTTTCAGGATAATAGTTTGACCTTTCCGAATTTGTCATGCTTCACGTAAATACGTTTGTGGAAAGTTTTTTTTCCCGATATTAAACATAACACAGACATCACAGTGAGTAAACCGCCAATAAAATCTTTTAATCGTACTGCCAAACGATGTGTGTGACTTAAGGAAATACTGACCTGAATAGTTGTAGAACTTCCACCTGCAGAGTGTGCCAGACATAGCCAGGTGTGTATCAGCTATATCACTGTGACATGCACAGTTTGTGACATAGAACATATCGTCAGACAGTGGTGGTATCTGCAGGTTACACTGTATACAGGGTAATGTCAAACAGTGGTGATACCTGCAGGTTGCACTGTATACAGGGTGATGTCAGACAGTGGTGGTATCTGCAGGTTACACTTTATACAGGGTAATGTCAAACAGTGGTGATACCTGCAGGCTACACTGTATACAGGGTGATGTCAGACAGTGGTGGTATCTGCAGGTTACACTGTATACAGGGTGATGTCTGACAGTTGTGGTATCTGCAGGTTACACTGTATGCAGGGTAATGTCAAACAGTGGTGATACCTGCAGGTTGCACTGTATACAGGGTGATGTCAGACAGTGGTGGTATCGAGAAGTTAAACTGTATGCAGGGTGATGTCAGACAGTGGTGATATCTACAGGTTACACTGTATACAGGGTGACGTCAGACAGTGGTGGTATCTGCAGGTTGCACTGTATTCAGGGTGATGTCAGACAGTTGTGGTATCTGCAGGTTGCACTGTATGCAGGGTGATGTCTGACAGTTGTGGTGTCTGCAGGCTACACTGTATACAGTGTGATGTCAGACAGTTGTGGTATCTGCAGGTTGTACTGTATACAGGGACACGGTGATGTCAGACAGTGATACTATATTGAGGTTACACTGTACACAGGGACACGGTGTTGTCAGACAGTAGTGGTATATGCAGGTTGCACTGTACACAGGGACACGGTGATGTCAGACAGTTTGGCTATATGGAGGTTACACTGTACACAGGGACACGGTAATGTCAGACAGTAATGCTATATGGAGGTTACACTGTACACAGGAATACGGTGATGTCAGACAGTAATGCTATATGGAGGTTACACTGTACACAGGGACACGGTGCTGTCACACAGTGGGGATAGTTGCATGGATGTCCATCTGGACGGAAGACGTTGGTGTTGACTAACGAATGGCTATGCGCTTCTTGTTTGATAGCTTTGATCTCAGCGACATCTTAGTCCTGATGTGAGGGGAAGACGTGAGGGGAAGACGTGAGTGGACGACGTGTGTGGAAGACGTGAGTGGAAGACGTGAGTGGAAGACGTGTGGGGGAGACGTGATGCAGTGTTCTGTAAATAAACAGTCATAATGTAGTATGTCCTGGAGACCAGGGCGCCAAGGGATGTAACTCTGTGTTCCGAGAATATTTGCACAGATACATAACACAGATATTACATTATGCTGATGTGGACTACGTGCGCGGTTTGTCGGTGATTGTCGGAGCAGGATAATATAATGTTTCAGACGACGACAAGGGTCGACGCTTTTCGATTTTAACAAACACATACACAGTCTCGTTAAAAATTTAAAACAATGTTCTGCAAACACACACTAACATCATAAAGACCTTTCCTTGCATCAATACGAACATACAATAACATCATAAAGACCTTTCCTTGCATCGATACGAACATACAATAACATCATATAGACCTTTCCTTGCATCAATACGAACATACAATAACATCATGTAGACCTATTCTTGCATCGATTCGACAAACATACACTAACATCATGTAGACCTTTCCTTGCATCAATACGAACATACACTAACATCATGTAGACCTATCCTTTCATCAATACGAACATACACTAACATCATGTAGACCTATCCTTTCATCAATACGAACATACACTAACATCATGTAGACCTATCCTTTCATCAATACGAACATACACTAACATCATATAGACCTATCCTTTCATCAATACACACACACACTAACATCATGTAGACCTATCCTTTCATCGATACGAACATACACTTACATCATATAGACCTTTCCTTGCATCAATACGAACATACACTAACATCATGTAGACCTATCCTTGCATCGATACGAACACACATTAACATCATATAGACCTATCCTTTCATCGATACGAACACACACTAACATCATATAGACCTATCCTTTCATCGATACGAACACACATTAATATCATGTAGACCTATCCTTGCATCGATACGAACACACACTAACATCATATAGACCTATCCTTTCATCGATACGAACATACACTAACATCATATAGACCTATCCTTTCATCGATACGAACATACACTAACATCATATAGACCTATCCTTGCATCGATACGAACATACACTAACATCATGTAGACCTATCCTTGCATTGATACGAACATACACTAACATCATATAGACCTATCCTTGCATCAATACGAACACACACTAACATCATATAGACCTATCCTTGCATCGATACGAACACACACTAACATCATGTAGACATATCCTTGCATCGATACGAACACACATTAACATCATGTAAACCTATCCTTTCATCGATACGAACATACACTAACATCATATAGACCTATCCTTTCATCGATACGAACATACACTAACATCATATAGACCTATCCTTGCATCGATACGAACATACACTAACATCATGTAGACCTATCCTTGCATCAATATGAACATACACTAACATCATATAGACCTATCCTTGCATCGATATGAACATACACTAACATCATGTAGACCTATCCTTTCATCGATACGAACATACACTAACATCATATAGACCTATCCTTGCATCGATACGAACACACACTAACATCATATAGACCTATCCTTGCATCAATACTAACACACACTAACATCATATAGTCCTATCCTTGCATCGATATGAACATACACTAACATCATATAGACCTATCCTTGCATCGATATGAACATACACTAACATCATATAGACCTATCCTTGCATCGATATGAACATACACTAACATCATATAGACCTATCCTTGCATCAATACGAACACACATTAACATCATGTAGACATATCCTTGCATCGATACGAACATACACTAACATCATAAAGACCTATCCTTGCATCGATACGAACACACATTAACATCATGCTTGCATCACTATCTGGCCAACGCCCGGGTTCGATTCCCCAAATGGGTAGAATGTGTTAAGACCATTCCAGGTGTTCGTCAGCGTCATGTGACTAATGGCCGCACATGACTATAGGATCACACATTCCGTGACTTCCTGTGTCAGAGACAGATCACACATTCCGTGACATCCCGTCACAGACACATCACGCATTCCGTGACTTCCTGTGTCACGGACAGATCGCACATTCCGTGACTTCCTGTGTCACGGACAGATCACACATTCCGTGGCTTCCTGTGTCACAGACAGATCACACATACCGTGACTTCCTGTGTCACAGATAGATCACAGATTCCGTGACTTCCTGTCTCACAGATAGATCACACATTCCATGGCTTTAGCGTACACGTGACAGAAGAGTGCAATATGACGCTACCACCGGGCCGGGCCCCTCTGACCGCCGTGTCTCATGCATCAATCAATAAGACATACAATGTCTCACCCTATTCAAAGGTGTTAACTGACTATAAAAGACCAGTTTCCATCCTTGCCGAACTACGGCTGTGCCATATACAATACCCTAAACAACTCTCTTTCTAAAAAAACTTGACTCAATACAATATCAGGCTCTCAAACTAATTACACGCACCCAACATGGCACCTCCTACACCTCACTTCAGGCCCTTACAGGAGAAATGCCACTAAATCTACGCAGGGAACATCTAAGCCTTAATTTCTGGGCCGCGTCCCAAACAAACCCTCTCATCCAAAACCTAATTAACCAAAACATTAACCCAAGAAACCAAGCTCTAGCTCGCAAACACCCCTTACTCACCCCAATATCCCAAAGAATAACTAACTACCTCAATGAACACAAAAATCAAAATCTTAAACAAAACTGCAAAAAATCAAATATCTTCACCCATAAACTCAAAATACCCCAAATAGACACAACGCTAGCTAACCAAATAAATAAACAAACCGACCCAAACATAGCTAAAACCACCACACTTGCATACATACACGAAAATTGGCCAACTTGGTGTCACATATACACTGACGGATCTTCAGACCCGATCTCCAACCACACAGGCTTCGGAGTCCATACCACACAACCAGTTATATCCACACAATCTTACCGACTCCCTAACAACCAATCTATATTCACGGCCGAACTTATGGGCACGGCCTCAGCCCTGCATAACCAACAATCTAAAAACAACAAAAAAATCATAATTCTCACTGACTCACTTAGTGGACTACAAGCCCTCCAAAACAAAAATACCAAAAAACGACCTAAATTAATAAACCAAATACTTAAAAGCTAACAAAAGCAGGCAAACAAATAACCTTCTTGTGGATCCCCGCCCACGTAGAATTTACGGCAACGAAAGCGCCGATAAAGCAGCTAAATTATCTCTCAAAATACCAGAAATAAGCCTAAACCTACCCATCTCAAAATCAGAAATTAAAAGTGTAAACAAACAAAAAATAACCAAAAAATGGCATAATCAATATCAAAACTCAAATAGCCAAATCAAAAAAGTGCTCAGAAAACCACTAGCCAAACCTAAAATCCTACACTCCTCTAAAAAAATCGACAGATTAATTACAAAACTCCAAACAGGACACAATAACCTAAATATCCACCTAAAACAACTTAAAAGACACACCACAGGCAACTGCCCCCACTGCAAACAACCCGAAACCACAGAACACGCACTCATTCACTGCACCCACTACCAAACACACAGAACCACACTACAAACCACCCTCAATCTAAATAAGGTTCCTACTCTAGATGAAATACTAAACCCTCAAAATAAACTAGAAAACTTCAAGGCTCTAGGCGTATTCCTAATCAAAACAGACCTAATTAAGCGCATCTAAAAATTATTTACAAACACCCACCTCACCCGGCTCCCTTAGTTCCCTCCTCCACCCACCTCGGCATTTATTCCAAATTTAAAAATTTAAAAAAATCAATATAAGCAACCCCTAAAAGCCCCCTCTTGGGTTGCACACACCACTTTCACCCTTCACACTAAATGGTCCGGCCAGGCCCGTGTGCGAAATACGCTGTAGTCGGAAAGCGCACGTTAAATCTTCTATATCAGTCAGTCAGTCTTGCCGAACTAGGCTGTAATTTCTGGCTCGATCGTTGCACCGCCAGTGGCTATTACGAGTTATGTCCCCATCTATGTCCCTCCTATTGACCAATCGGTTTCAACCACTCGCATCACTTGCTTTTGCTTCAAACAAAATGGTGGCGTCCAGAAAGACAATCTGATCATCGATAATCAAGTTCTATATTGTAGTAAAAAGGGGCTTACCTCGCGAAATGCATTAAATCATTTGAGAACCTTGATTAAAAACATGAAAAGGTTAGGGAAATATCTGTCACCGTCAGTTGAGGAAATCACATACTTTGAATCTATGTTGTTCACGAACCGGGTGTCTAGTTTGTTAGGCAATTTCTATGCACAGTCCAGCAAAAATGTAATGCAAGTGTTGAATCTAGATTTTTACGGTAAGTTAACTCCTTTGCCATGGCAAGATGACTTAAACGTTCCTCAACAAGAAGTCAATGACGATGCAGAATTTTACCACTCGCCAGACTAACTCCCCACCAACAGGTTAGATGTATCAAAGATATCTGCTTTAATGGGTCCTCAATTAACTTTATAAAAGGAACACAATTCTTTGAAAATTCCTAAAAACAGGAACCGATAAAAGATTAAAATATGTTCCCACCTTAATCTTGCCTCGGCGTTTGCGTTACTTTTGAGGTTTAGTGAGTGTAGGGAGGATGATTAGCACTAACTCCAACCTGGGTAATCAGCGCGACCTCCACAGATGTGCTTGCCAGGCACTGCCAGGACTTTAATTAACTCAGGTGCTTCACATCACCAGACTGAAGAACGAGGTTGTAGTTGTTATTCAACTTGGACGTAAACCAAATAATAGCACGTTTAATAGCAAACAACGCACGTCCCGATGTGTGTAACTATGAACACTGCACGTCTCGATATGTATAACAGCGAACACCGCATGTATCTCCATGTGTAGCAGCGACCACCCCATGTCTCGATATGTGTAACACCGAACGTCTCATGTCTCGCTATGTGTATCAGCGAGCACCCCATGTCTCGACATGTGTAACAGCGAACACTGCATGTCTCTCTATGTGTAACAGCGAACACTCCATGTCTCTCTATGTATAACAGCGAACACTGCATGTCTCTCTATGTGTAACAGCGAACACCAATGTCTCGCAATGTGTAACAGCGATCACTGTACGTCCCGCTAATGTGTAACAGCGAAAACCGCATGTCTCGCTATGTGTAACAGCGAACACCCCACGTCTCGCTGTGTGTACTAGCGAACACTCCTGTCTCGCTGTGTGTAACAGCGAACACAGCACATCCCGATATGTGTAACAGCGAAAACCGCACGTGTCTATATGTGTATCAAATGAAATGAAAGGCTTATCATGAATTACAAAGCCTGTTGTATAGGTAGAAAAAAGGGTATTTTGGCCTGGATTTCATTTGAATTTCTTTTGAATAATAACTACAAAATGATATCAAAAATGTAAAACAGAATAAACTGAATAAATGTCAAATAAACCCAGAATAATGATGGCCGCGGAGGGAGGAGGTGGGGGGTGGGGAGTGGGGAGGTGTGTGTGGAGGGGGGTGGGGTGGAGAGGAGGGGTATATGAGGGGGGGTGTAAGTCATCCCGAGGACCGAGCCTCGTTTATTCATGGCGTCAGACATGCCCCAGCGGAGGTAATTCGGGCGACTGATTGATGTGCCTGGTCTATCCTATTCGGTCGCCATGATCTCTTTAAGCTATCCAGACCAGTTAATTTTGCCGATCACCGCGCTTTACTGTCCATTTTTCATTTCAAGGGTTAATTGTTTGGGAAAAACTTCCGCAGTACAAGCGGTACACGTTCGTTGCTTGTTTCAGCGAAATGAAACCTAATACCATAAACCATGAGTTAATCTTAACTGTCGAAGCAAATAGTTTGTTTGTTTGTGTGTTTAACGCCGCACCCTCCACACTGATGTCACCACATGATAACTATATATCCCACCCTCCACACAGCAGCATCACATGATAACTATATATGCCACATCACATCATCACATGAAAAATGTCATATGCATTAGTTTCGCACGACAGGAGTGCCCTGTAGTGACCACAGCGTGGTGACCACTTGTCAAGACAAGAATGCCCTACAGTGACCACATCCTGGTGACCACTTGTCAAGACAAGAGTGCCCTACAGTGACCACAGCGTGGTGACCACTTGTCAAGACAAGAATGCCCTGAAGTGACCACAGCGTGGTGACCACTTGTCAAGACAAGAATGCCCTGAAGTGACCACAGCGTGGTGACCACTTGTCAAGACAAGAATGCCCTGAAGTGACCACAGCGTGGTGACCACTTGTCAAGACAAGAATGCCCTGCAGTGACCACAGCGTGGTGACCACTTGTCAAGACAAGAGTGCCCTACAGTGACCACAGCGTGGTGACCACTTGTCAAGACAGAGAATGCCCTGAAGTGACCACAGCGTGGTGACCACTTGTCAAGACAAGAATGCCCTGAAGTGACCACAGCGTGGTGACCACTTGTCAAGACATGAGTGCCATCCAGTGACCCCTTGTCAAGATAAGAATGCCTTGCAGTGACCACAGCGTGGTGACCACTTGTCAAGGCTGGAGTGCCCTACTGTGACCACAGCGTGGCGACCACTTGTCAAGACTGGAGTGCCCTACTGTGACCACAGCGTGGCGACCACTTGTCAAGACTGGAGTGCCCTACTGTGACCACAGCGTGGCGACCACTTGTCAAGGCTGGAGTGCCCTACTGTGACCACAGCGTGGCGACCACTTGTCAAGACTGGAGTGCCCTGCAATAGAAAAACACTGAAGCGCTCTCCCTTCAACCGTCCTGCCCCCGTATTTAACCATCACGTGTCAAGACTGTAATTCCCTCCCGGTAACCCAATCCCCTGTCATCAGATGGGGTGTATCGTGTTCTCGATATTTCATTGACTGGTTCTCCCCGAGATAGTTGTCGCTAATGACACATAAACGAGTCATTAAAGAGAGATTTTAACTGGGAATCGTCTCACACGTAGGTCAACCCCCGGGTCTATGAAAGCCATACCTTCTGATCTGGTCAGGATTGTCAAGATCAACAAAACAGAAGGCTTATTTGCTTTATGTAGGTCACACGTTCCCATTCATGGCCACAAAAACATTGTTTCTTTAAACAACCTAATACAGTGCCCCATGAAACGGTGTACAGACACTGAATTTATCCGAACACATGAACGTGAACTTTGCCGAGTTGTGTGATAGGGAGCGATTGACACTAGCGGTGCGGTGACCGCGTACGTTCCATTGGGGGCAGTTGGAGCCGTGAGTTGGCGTTAGACGTTCATTGCCGTGTGGTGTTGTGTGTTGACGGTGGCAACGTTTCGGCTTCTGGATTATTTCACTCGTAAGAAGCTTCAAATCAGCGTATCGTTCGACTAACGGAATTAACCGATCGTTTCACCTGCTGATGGCGGAATCTGCCGAGCCTCCGCAGCATCCGTTCCGATCTGATAAAGGGTATGTGAATCTAGCGTCTGTTGTATTGAATCCCTGTGAGAAACATACTTGTAATAACCGTTAACCTATGTCTGTTACTTGATGCATGGCTAGCGTTATGGACACGTGTGTATGGGTGTCTGTTTTAGTCATATTGAAATTGATTTCATGTGTAAGAATGTTTGAAGACTTCTTTCACATTTGAACCCTAGACTCCTGCGCTGTGGTTTACTACAGGTTGGACAGAGCTGTCGCACAAGTCAGTGAACCCTACATGATTGAACACACCAACGGTGTTACATTTGGCCACAACACCGAGGGCTCTTTGAGCCAATCTAGACCCATCTCACATGTTCTTAACAAACACAGCTCTCGTTGATCCATGGACCTACATACTGATATTGTGCGCACAACTCAATGTCTAGATCATCACATGTAAATCTAGGAAATGTTTTCGGATTGATGCAGTTTTACGATGCATAAAGTAATCTTTGTTTTTCCGACATCCTTGCTGGTGGCAATGTCCGTGCCACGCGGGAAGACAAGCTAAGTGTTTGAACTTGGTTTTATTGGGGTTATTAAACCAATCAAATAGTGAAATTTTGATGTCGATGTCACTCAGCACTGTAATACAGAGAATCTCATCCGAGTGTCTTTTGATATCAAATAGATAAAAGTAGAACAATTCCGAGGCTTGTCTTTGGATATCAAATATATCAACACTCGTTGATAAAAGTGGAGCAACTCCGAGGCTTGTCTTTGGATATCAAATATATCACCACTCGTTGATAAAAGTGGAACAGCCCCGAGGCTTGTCTTCTGATATCAAATATATCAACCAGTGTTGATATATTTAATTTATCATCCAACATCATTTTTCCAACTTTTTCAGTTTGTAGACAGCAATAAGCAGTGTCCTAAGTGTAAACAATACTGCTAACAGCTTCAGAGTCATTAGTGATGTCATTTGATTGTGACGTCAAAATGGTCTGCAAATGATCGTGATAAAATTTCATAGCAGCGATACATGGTAGAGGCGGCGTGGTAGAGGTGAAGTGGTAGAGGTTCTCGGTTGAGGTGTCGTTTTCGCCCCCTTTTCGCCAAATGCGATGCCGTTTTCGCCAGGGAAATCGGTGACGTTTTGCTGAGGTGCCGTTTTAGCCTGCACCCGTTGAGGTGACGTGGTGGAAGTGACGTGGTAGAGGTGACGCGGGGTGACTTCATAGAGGTTCCAGGTAGGGGTGACGTGACAAAATAAACCAGAATGGCCGTTAAAAGATGATTATAAAAATACCAATCAAACCACGAACAATATGAGAGACCAAAAACCCTATTTTTTATTCATTTTACGAACACTTTACTTTACAGTATAACATTCCTTTAAGCATATCCACGTAGAGGTGACGTGGTAGGAGTGACGTGGTAGGAGTGACGTGGTGGAAGTGACGTGGAGGTCGACACAGTGCGGCTTAGACAACTTTACCAGATTCCTAACCGGAACATGTCCAGTATGACATGCGCACAATGACAGACCACGTACCACCACGCAGTGTCGCAAGTTTCACCGAGGTGCTCTGGCAGACATGAAGTTGCCGGTCCCGTCTCACGTCACTGTCGTGCCAAGCCAACATGACAATGGCTGCACGCCACACGTCATACAGCACCTGTTTGTCGAGTGTCAGGTGCGAGGTATTTGGTGATTACATTAGCGGGTCCACGTTGATCGGCTCAAGTTGCGTCGTTCAGGGCGGGCGGGTTTGTAAACGACTGACAAAACAAAAAGTTGGGGTGATCTTGTGAAACGCTTCTAAATCACGAAAATCACGAACCGGATTAACGACTTTGACAAAAACGGATATTAAATTCTGTTTTTTCTGTATGCGTACAGAACACTGAACCAAAGCTATGATACAGCTGTAGGAGTGACTGAGTGAATGGATGGATGAGTGAGTGAGTGACAGAGCGAGCGAGTATGTTGACATCACTTCAAACACAATGGTAGAATGATGTGAACAGTGTCATTGTCACACAACACATCTTTAGATTTCACGGGGGCACGGGTGGCCCAGTCGTCTAACGCGCAACGATTCGCTGTGCAGCGTTGCGTCCCTTGGGCACGCCAGAAACCTATGATTGTGGATTCGAATCCCGGTTCGCCAAAATTATGTTCCTAGGTTTGTCAGCACTATACCTGTGCTCGTGGGTTTCACCGAAGCGGTAAACGTCTCAGACCTACATCACTTCGGGCTCCAATCCCACCTTCAGTTGACACGCCGCGATATAACTGGAAACTGTTAAAAGCGGCGTTAAACCCAACTCACTCACTAAATTAGATTTCTCATGTAATTGCGGTTAGGGGAGATAACTCTTCACCTGACGTTCTGTTCGCCTTGTTTAGCCATATTCTCGGTTCCAGCAAACGAAGTTCAAACGAGTCTCTCCAACATGCGTAAGTCGATTGTGGCCGATTCGTAAGTTTATGAGGTATGTCTTTAATATGGTATGACAGAGTTCGGCAATAATCCCCACTGCCATTCTCCTCAACAATAGCTCTGCCCGCCATGGATGCAACACGTTTCTCCGATCAAGCACAGGCATCACGTGGAAGTATTTACTCCCACAGCGATGAATAACAGTGTTCCCCGCCCAGCTCGACCACAAATCGCGGTCTCCTCTCTCTCCCAGAATTCTCAGAATCTTTCCTCGACATGACGTCCCTCATCTAAACAGATTTAGTGTCACAACATTTAGAGCTATTTTCATTTCGCGAAGTCACGTGACCCACGAGACAACACGAGATACAAAGGGCGAAGGTCAAGTAGGTGAAGCGCCGAAGAGGTTCATAGAAATGCGAGTTCTGTATCGGGGGGCTAAGTCAACAGTCTTCTATCATGTATGTGGGTTTTGGCAGCCATGCTGTTATTATGTGTTCTGATATGCCTTGATGTGTGATTGTGGTCCTAACGAGCATACGTTATGGTTGCGGTGATCTGTGCACTGATCTGAATGAGGTGACGTTCAAGCAGCGTGATTCACATATCCACCTTCTGTACAAGGGTTGGCAATCACTCTGTCTCTTCACATTGTGTTTGTCGCAGTGTCCGGTGGCCTCATCTCTAACTGTAGAAGTATCGCGCCCGGGCGCATTTGAATCAAACTCCCGCGATGAACGCGCTCCATGTGCAAACCCTTCAGATGAAGAACCTTCTGGACGTGAACTCGTTGAACCCGCTAGAGGTGTGCACGAGAGGTCATTGCGTGCAATATAAGACACCACTCTCTAAAAGTAAGGAGCGAGTCATTAAGTTCAACCAACTACAAGGTGTAAGGTTTCAGGTGTCATAAGGTTTTGTTTGTTTGTTTGTTGTTTAACGCCGCACTCTGAAATATTCCAGCCATATAACGAAGGTCTGTAAATAATCAAATCTGGACCAGAAAATCCAGTGATTGACATCATGAGCATCGATCCATTGGGATACGATGAATTTCACCAACCAAGTCTAGGGATAAGGATATTAATGTCATTAGGTTGAAACAACGACAAGCTATAAGGATTAGTGTCACTGCTTTGAACCGGGGCGGTGGGACGGTCTGGAGGTTCGCTCGTCGAGCCGAAGACCATTTCTGGTGTCCCCCGCCATGATATTGCTGAAATATTGCTAAAAGCGGCGTAAAACCATACTCACTCATTAGGTTGAACCAAGTTTTAGCTTTAAGGATATAGGTGTCATGAGGGTGAACCAACTACTTGTGAATCCCGGGTGTAGGGTCAGAGGGCTGAACCCGCTAGTAAAGATGTCGCCGCTTTGCCCACGCAAGGAACGGTTCTGTTTATCCGGCTCTCCCGCAACCCGACACGAAATGCCACTGCTGAGATATTCAGTGCGTTATATGAACTACATATGTCATAATGTGATAACAGAAGTCTACGGGTTATTTCCCCAATTCAGCTCATGTGCAGAATCCAAACATTAATGCCTCCCCCTCTAGTCGCAGCGGTCCGAAGATTCCCAGGTCGCCCAACCCCGAGATTCTCTTGTCTCATCACCTCTCTTCACACAACCTCAAAGGCAATATTTAGAGTTTGTAGGCTCGGATTGTTATCTCGCTCCTTCCCGTGTTTTGGAGGCATGTAGGGAGAACCCACGCCATGCTTTCATCCAGAATAACACACCGGGACAACCATTACCCAGGCGAGTCCACGGCACGTGCGATGCACGTTGTTCCGGGAAGGTCTTGTCTCCGTAGATTGCACGCGCGCCGACACCAAACTCCCGCATCATGAAATACCGCGGTACAGAGATGGAGAGGAAGTGGAGCTTTGATGTAAGATCTGTACGGCAAGGTAAACTAGAACACACAACCAGCAGTGTACATGCTCCACATTCCCCTCAGACCTCCACCGTCGGCGATGTCTCTGTTACAGGGGCGTGGCTGGTGCATCGGGGGCGTGGCTCGTGTATAAGGTGTGTCACAGCTGCACGAGACAGGGAGAGAAAGCTCTTAATCTGTTCTGCGTTTTACCAATGTTGGAATTCCTCTACTGCCTTCACAGTGTTCCATTCACTCACTTGGTGCTGGCTCGAGTCATTCAGAAACATGCAAGAAAAGAAGTACAGCAACGAAGTCAATACCATACAGATGTAGAAGCATCGTAAAAAATAACTCTACTTGAATCAGTTAGTTGGAACATATTATTGAAAAATAAGAAAATGTGCTTTCTCAAATATTTAGAACGGTAATCAGACTTTGTGTGCTGGCGATTAGGTGCCTCACTCTGGCAGTGTGGGTTCGAATTCCCGATGGGACTCAAACCAACAAAGCAGTAGACTCTGTACTTTACTAAGAAAATGTTATCCCAAATATAACATTTGTCACGGTATCAGGTAAATTAAATATGATAAAGTTCACGTTTTACCGATTGGATACTCACCCAAGACCTGACTAGATGCTTACCTGCGACCTGATTAGATACTCACCCACGACCTGGCAAGATACTCATCTAGGACCTGATTAGATACTCACCCACGACCTGGCTAGATGTTCATCCACAGCCTGATTAGATACTCACCCACGGCCTGGCTAGATGTTCATCCACAGCCTGATTAGATACTCACCCACGGCCTGGCTAGATACTCATCTAGGACCTGATTAGATGTTCATCCATAACCTGGCTAGATACTCACCATGATCTGACTAGACACTCACCCGCGACCCGACTAGATACTAATCCACGATCTGGATAGATACTCACCCACGAATGGTTGATTGCGGGCTTAGATAGAACAGTTTACTGTACAGCTTTGGTTGAATGTGGGATAAGATACAACAGTTTACTGTACAGCTTTGGTTGAATGTTGGATAAGATACAACAGTTTACTGTACAACTTTGGTTGAATGTTGGATAAGATACAACAGTTTACTGTACAGCTTTGGTTGAATGTGGGATAAGATACAACAGTTTACTGTACAGCTTTGGTTGAATGTGGGATAAGATACAACAGTTTACTGTACAGCTTTGGTTGAATGTGGGATAAGATACAACAGTTTACTGTACAGCTTTGGTTGAATGTGGGATAAGATACAACAGTTTACTGTACAGCTTTGGTTGAATGTGGGATAAGATACAACAGTTTACTGTACAGCTTTGGTTGAATGCGGGCGTTCACACAACAGTCTAGAGTACAGAGTTTTTAAATACGAGAGAATGACTGCTTTAACTGTGGTTTGCAACAAAACATCAAGTACAGACAATAAACGTCACCTTTTGGTGTTTGTACGCCCGCTGCAGGAACCAGTGTGCCCGCCATTTTTCGGAGCGATACACATGCATGTCGCCCGACGTGTTGGAATAAAGACAAAAAATGTCATCCAATATATCTCCACGTGAAGCTCCCGGATGTATCGCATCAATCAAGTGTGGACAGGAACCAGTGAAATATTGATTGCTCGAAAGGACTGACTTGACAGATGAAAGTACGACTTATATAGGCGCACAATCGGATTACATCGTTCTATATCGCCAAAACTCGGTATGCTTCGTGGTGTCTACAAATACCAATTAGAACACCAGGAAGCATCAGGACTACCCCCGCGCGTATTACTCAAAGGAAAGTTCTTAGGTTTCAATCAGTTTTCTGGTGCTATTTAACACACCAATAGCTCGTTTGTTTGTTTTTGTTCGTTTGGTTGTTGTTGTTGTTGTTGTTGTTTATGACCACACTCAGCAATATTCCAGGTACATGACGATCTGTGAATAATCGAATATGGATCAGACAATCTAGTGACTGATATCAAAAGCATCGATTTACACAAATGAGATACAACGCCATATATGGCCTACGGCTACGAGGCGTCACTGTTGAATGGAGGTGACAATGTTGAATGGAGGCTACAATGATGAATGTAGGATACAATGATGAATGGAGGCTACAATGTTGAATGGAGGCTACACTGTTGAATGGAGGCTACAATGTTGAATCGAGGCGAAAATATTGAATCTAGGCGACAATGTTGAATGGAGACGACACTGTTGAGTGAAGGCTACAATGTTGATTGGAGGCTACAATGTTGAATGGAGGCTACAATGTTGAATCGAGGCGAAAATATTGAATCTAGGCGACAATGTTGAATGGAGACGACACTGTTGAGTGAAGGCTACAATGTTGAATGGAGGCTACAATGTTGAATGGAGACTACAATGTTGAATGGAGGCAATAATGATGAAGGGAGACTACAATGTTGAATGGAGGCGGCAATGATGAATGGAGGTTACAATGTTGAGTGGAGGCCACAATGTCGAATGGGGGCCACAATGATGAATAGAGGTGACACTGTTGAATGGAAGCTACAATGATGAATGGAGGCTACAATGTTGAATGGAGGCCACAGTGATGAATACAGGTGACACTGTTGAATGGAGGCTACAATGATGAATGGAGGCTATAAAGATGAATGGAGGCGACAATGTTGAATGGAGGCTACAATGTTGAATAGAGATACAATGTTGAATAGAGGCTACAATACTGAATGGAGTCTACAATGTTGAATGGAGGCCACACTGTTAAATGGAACCGACAATGATGAATGGAGGCTACAATGACGAAGGGAGGCTACAATGATGAAGGGAGGCTACAATGTTGAATGGAGGTGACATTGTTGAATGGAGGCTAAAATGTTGAATAGAGGCTACAATGTTGACTGTAGGCTATAATGTTGAATGTAGGCTACGATGGTGAATGAAGGCTACAATGTTGAATGGAGGCGAAAATGATGAATGGAGGCTACAATGTTGAGTGAGTGAGTGAGTAAGGATTTACGCCGGTTTGAGCAATATGTAAGCAATATAACGGCGGGGGACACCAGAAATGGGCTTCACACATTGTACCCATGTCGGGAATCGAATCCGGGTCCTCGGCGTGACGAGCAAACGCTTTAACCACTAGGCTACCCGACCGCCCTTAATGTTGAATGGAGGCTACAATGATGAATGGAGGCTACAATGTTGAATGGAGGCTACAATGTTGAATGGAGGCGACAATGTTGAATGGAGGCGACAATGATGAATGCAGGCTACAATGTTGAATGGAGGCGACACTTTTGATTGGAGGCTACAATGTTGAATGGAGGCTACAATGATGAATGGAGGCTACAATGTTGAAGGGAGGCTACAATGATGAATGGAGGCTACAATGTTGAATGGAGGCTACAATGTTGAAGGGAGGCCACAATGTTGAATCTAGGCGACAAAGTACTGAGCCAAAGCCAAAGTACTGAAACTGACCTCTGAAAATTAGGTACATCGTAAATGTCGCCACCCTAAATGTCGTATGTCACTGCGTTATTTACTGCATGTTTTGAAATCTAAATTTCGGATATTTACTCATAGAAATGAATTTCAAAACTAGCATATCACGGGTATCTGTCTTTTATGAAATCACCAATGATCATTCCAAAAGATCTCCGATAACTCTAGAATCGTTTCGAATGTTTTGGAAAATACGCAAACACGAACGCCGAAGTGAACTTTCCGTCATATTGGATAGTGTTTGCAAAATCACGTTTCACGTACACCGGTTATGAGGCGCCTGTAACATCACGTATATTCAAACTTAGCTGCCATACACACATCCTTGAATTCCTCATACATTTTAGAATCAAATGACTAATGGTCTTCGTCACCAATACAAAAGTGCCTAGATGAAATATAAAAAAATACGTTAGGTGTGAAAACGAACGCTGTGCTCGAAAACCTGCACTTGTTTGAAATGTAAAGAAAGCAAAATGCAGATTTTACACAGTGTAGCATTTTCTCCTATTATGAGCTATCAATTCGTCTATTTGTTCAAGATATTGGCTCAACATTTTCACAATATGCATGGGAAATAAATCGTAGGAAGAATTAGGGAATTTAAAAACATACATTGGAATGATTTGATATTTTTAACAGAAATTGTCAAAGTTACCGTCTTGTGTGACGCCATGACTGACGCCAAATCACGCACAACGACAACGGTATTTATCGGAATTTCTGACTATTTCCGTTGCTTTCTATGAAAGATATAACAACAAATAACAGTAAACAGATTGTCAGAATGTTTCTGATTACTTACATGTCACATGTATGTATATACGATCCCTGAATCGACGAAAGTTCCCTCGTAAAATTCCGAGTACTGTTGACAGTGAACACGCCATTTTGTAAAAAGTCGGTTAGATCTATAGGTTAGACAGGGCCTTCCATTTCTCGTTTACCTCTTTTTTAGGAAGTACGATTTCATCAATTCTTATGGTATTTTTTTTTTAAACTAAACGTATACAGTTTCAATTTCGATATTTGTGTTGGAATAGGTTGGTTCCTCGTGAACAAAACACAAAACAAGATGCAGGTATAAATACTGAAGGTATATTTACTGTCACAAGTATGTGTAATGTCACTGGCATATTGACTGATGAAGTGTATTACTGAGAGTATCTTTACTGTCACAAGTATATTAACTGATGGAGGTGTAATTACTGTAGCAGGTGTATTTACTGTAGCAGGTGTATTTACTGTAGCAGGTGTATTTACTGAAAGTATTTTAGTGTCGGGGGTATTTACTGATGCAGTTGGTGCATTTAGTCAGCGTTTATGTTCTAATGCAGGTGACTTTACTGAGGGTATATTTGCTGTCACTAGTACATTTACCACTCTCAAGGCAGCTGTGTACCAACTATAAAGTCAGTGACTGAGTCAGTCAGTGTGTCACTCTCGAGGCAGATGTGTACCATCTAGATAGAGCCAGTCATGTATGTCACTCTCAAGGCAGATATGTATCATCTATACAGGGCCAGTCATGTATGTCACTCTCAAGGCAGCTATGTATCATCTATACAGAGCCAGTCATGTATATCACTCTCAAGGCAGCTATATATCATCTATTCAGAGCCAGTCATGTATGTCACACTCTCAAGGCAGCTATGTACCATCTATACAGAGCCAGTCATGTATATCACTGTCAAGGCAGCTATGTATCATCTATACAGAGCCAGTCATGTATGTCACTCTCAAGGCAGCTATGTATCATCTATACAGAGCCAGTCATGTATGTCACTCTCAAGGCAGCTATGTATCATCTATACAGGGCCAGTCATGTATGTCAATCTCAAGGCAGCTATGTATGATCTAGATAGAGCCAGTCATGTATGTCACTCTCAAGGCAGCTATGTATCATCTATACAGAGCCAGTCATGTATGTCACTCTCAAGGCAGCTATGTATCATCTAGATAGAGCCAGTCATGTATGTCACTCTCAAGGCAGCTATGTACCAGCTAGATAGAGCCAGTCATGTATGTCACTCTCAAGGCAGCTATGTATCATCTAGATAGAGCCAGTCATGTATGTCACTCTCAAGGCAGCTATGTACCAGCTAGATAGAGCCAGTCATGTATGTCACTCTCAAGGCAGCTATGTATCATCTATACAGAGCCAGTCATGTATGTCACTCTCAAGGGAGCTTTGTATCATCTACACAGAGCCAGTCATGTATGTCACTCTCAAGGCAGCTATGTATCATCTACACAGAGCCAGTCATGTATGTCACTCTCAAGGCAGCTATGTATCATCTATACAGAGCCAGTCATGTATGTCACTCTCAAGGCAGCTATGTATCATCTAGATAGAGCCAGTCATGTATGTCACTTTCAAGGCAGCTATGTATCATCTATACAGAGCCAGTCATGTATGTCACTCTCAAGGCAGCTATGTACCATCTACACAGAGCCAGTCATGTATGTCACCCTCAAGGGAGCTATGTATCATCTAGATAGAGCCAGTCATGTATGTCACTCTCAAGGCAGCTATGTATCATCTATACAGAGCCAGTCATGTATATCAATCTCAAGGCAGCTATGTATCATCTATACAGAGCCAGTCATGTATATCACTCTCAAGGCAGCTATGTATCATCTAGATAGAGCCAGTCATGTATGTCACTCTCAAGGCAGCTATGTATCATCTATACAGAGCCAGTCATATATGTCACTCTCAAGGGAGCTATGTATCATCTAGATAGAGCCAGTCATGTATGTCACTCTCAAGGCAGCTATGTATCATCTATACAGAGCCAGTCATGTATGTCACTCTCAAGGGAGCTATGTATCATCTAGATAGAACCAGTCATGTATGTCACTCTCAAGGCAGCTATGTATCATCTATACAGAGCCAGTCATGTATGTCATACTCTCAAGGCAGCTATGTGTCATCTAGATAGAGCCAGTCATGTATGTCACTCTCAAGGCAGCTATGTATCATCTATACAGAGCCAGTCATGTATGTCACTCTCAAGGCAGCTATGTATCATCTAGATGGAGCCAGTCATGTATGTCATTCTCAAGGCAGCTATGTATCATCTATACAGAGCCAGTCATGTATGTCACTCTCAAGGCAGCTATGTATCATCTAGATAGAGCCAGTCATGTATGTCACTCTCAAGGCAGCTATGTATCATCTATACAGAGCAAGTCATGTTTGTCACACTCAAGACAACTATGTACCAACTAGATAGAGCCAGTCATGTATGTCACTCTCAAGGCAGCTATGTATCATCTATACAGAGCCAGTCATGTATGTCACTCTCAAGGCAGCTATGTATCATCTACACAGAGCCAGTCATGTATGTCACTCTCAAGGCAGCTATGTATCATCTAGATGGAGCCAGTCATGTATGTCACTCTCAAGGCAGCTATGTATCATCTATACAGAGCCAGTCATGTATGTCACCCTCAAGGGAGCTATGTATCATCTAGATAGAGCCAGTCATGTATGTCACTCTCAAGGCAGCTATGTATCATCTATACAGAGCCAGTCATGTATGTCATACTCTCAAGGCAGCTATGTATCATCTAGATAGAGCCAGTCATGTATGTCACTCTCAAGGCAGCTATGTATCATCTATACACAGCCAGTCATGTATATCAATCTCAAGGCAGCTATGTATCATCTATACACAGCCAGTCATGTATATCACTCTCAAGGCAGCTATGTATCATCTAGATAGAGCCAGTCATGTATGTCACTCTCAAGGCAGCTATGTATCATCTATACAGAGCCAGTCATATATGTCACTCTCAAGGGAGCTATGTATCATCTAGATAGAGTCAGTCATGTATGTCACTCTCAAGGCAGCTATGTATCATCTATACAGAGCCAGTCATGTATGTCACTCTCAAGGGAGCTATGTATCATCTAGATAGAGCCAGTCATGTATGTCACTCTCAAGGCAGCTATGTATCATCTATACAGAGCCAGTCATGTATGTCATACTCTCAAGGCAGCTATGTGTCATCTAGATAGAGCCAGTCATGTATGTCACTCTCAAGGCAGCTATGTATCATCTATACAGAGCCAGTCATGTATGTCACTCTCAAGGCAGCTATGTATCATCTAGATGGAGCCAGTCATGTATGTCATTCTCAAGGCAGCTATGTATCATCTATACAGAGCCAGTCATGTATGTCACTCTCAAGGCAGCTATGTATCATCTAGATAGAGCTAGTCATGTATGTCACTCTCAAGGCAGCTATGTATCATCTATACAGAGCAAGTCATGTTTGTCACACTCAAGACAACTATGTACCAACTAGATAGAGCCAGTCATGTATGTCACTCTCAAGGCAGCTATGTATCATCTATACAGAGCCAGTCATGTATGTCACTCTCAAGGCAGCTATGTATCATCTACACAGAGCCAGTCATGTATGTCACTCTCAAGGCAGCTATGTATCATCTAGATGGAGCCAGTCATGTATGTCTTTCTCAAGGCAGCTATGTATCATCTATACAGAGCCAGTAATGTATGTCACTCTCAAGGCAGCTATGTATCATCTAGATAGAGCCAGTCATGTATGTCACTCTCAAGGCAGCTATGTATCATCTATACAGAGCCAGTCATGTTTGTCACTCTCAAGACAACTATGTACCAACTAGATAGAGCCAGTCATGTATGTCACTCTCAAGGCAGCTATGTATCATCTATACAGAGCCAGTCATGTATGTCACTCTCAAGGCAGCTATGTATCATCTACACAGAGCCAGTCATGTATGTCACTCTCAAGGCAGCTATGTATCATCTAGATAGAGCCAGTCATGTATGTCACTCTCAAGGCAGCTATGTATCATCTAGATAGAGCCAGTCATGTATGTCACTTTCAAGGCAGCTATGTATCATCTATACAGAGCCAGTCATGTATGTCACTCTCAAGGCAGCTATGTACCATCTACACAGAGCCAGTCATGTATGTCAATCTCAAGGGAGCTATGTATCATCTAGATAGAGCCAGTCATGTATGTCACTCTCAAGGCAGCTATGTATCATCTATACAGAGCCAGTCATGTATGTCACTCTCAAGGCAGCTATGTATCATCTAGATGGAGCCAGTCATGTATGTCACTCTCAAGGCAGCTATGTATCATCTATACAGAGCCAGTCATGTATATCACTCTCAAGGCAGCTATGTATCATCTAGATAGAGCCAGTCATGTATGTCACTCTCAAGGCAGCTATGTATCATCTATACAGAGCCAGTCATGTTTGTCACTCTCAAGACAACTATGTACCAACTAGATAGAGCCAGTCATGTATGTCACTCTCAAGGCAGCTATGTATCATCTATACAGAGCCAGTCATGTATGTCACTCTCAAGGCAGCTATGTATCATCTATACACAGCAAGTCATGTATGTCACTCTCAAGGCAGCTATGTATGATCTATACAGAGCCAGTCATGTATATCACTCTCAAGGCAGCTATGTATCATCTAGATAGAGCCAGTCATGTATGTCACTCTCAAGGCAGCTATGTATCATCTATACAGAGCCAGTCATGTATGTCACTCTCAAGGGAGCTATGTATCATCTAGATAGAGCCAGTCATGTATGTCACTCTCAAGGCAGCTATGTATCATCTATACAGAGCCAGTCATGTATGTCATACTCTCAAGGCAGCTATGTATCATCTAGATAGAGCCAGTCATGTATGTCACTCTCAAGGCAGCTATGTATCATCTATACAGAGCCAGTCATGTATGTCACTCTCAAGGCAGCTATGTATCATCTAGATGGAGCCAGTCATGTATGTCACTCTCAAGGCAGCTATGTATCATCTATACAGAGCCAGTCATGTATGTCATACTCTCAAGGCAGCTATGTATCATCTAGATAGAGCCAGTCATGTATGTCACTCTCAAGGCAGCTATGTATCATCTATACAGAGCCAGTCATGTATGTCACTCTCAAGGCAGCTATGTATCATCTAGATGGAGCCAGTCATGTATGTCACTCTCAAGGCAGCTATGTATCATCTATACAGAGCCAGTCATGTATATCACTCTCAAGGCAGCGATGTATCATCTAGATAGAGCCAGTCATGTATGTCACTTTCAAGGCAGCTATGTATCATCTATACAGAGCCAGTCATGTATGTCACTCTCAAGGCAGCTATGTACCATCTACACAGAGCCAGTCATGTATGTCAATCTCATGGGAGCTATGTATCATCTAGATAGAGCCAGTCATGTATGTCACTCTCAAGGCAGCTATGTATCATCTATACAGAGCCAGTCATGTATGTCACTCTCAAGGCAGCTATGTATCATCTAGATGGAGCCAGTCATGTATGTCACTCTCAAGGCAGCTATGTATCATCTATACAGAGCCAGTCATGTATATCACTCTCAAGGCAGCTATGTATCATCTAGATAGAGCCAGTCATGTATGTCACTCTCAAGGCAGCTATGTATCATCTATACAGAGCCAGTCATGTTTGTCACTCTCAAGACAACTATGTACCAACTAGATAGAGCCAGTCATGTATGTCACTCTCAAGGCAGCTATGTATCATCTATACAGAGCCAGTCATGTATGTCACTCTCAAGGCAGCTATGTATCATCTATACACAGCCAGTCATGTATGTCACTCTCAAGGCAGCTATGTATCATCTATACAGAGCCAGTCATGTATATCACTCTCAAGGCAGCTATGTATCATCTAGATAGAGCCAGTCATGTATGTCACTCTCAAGGCAGCTATGTATCATCTATACAGAGCCAGTCATGTATGTCACTCTCAAGGGAGCTATGTATCATCTAGATAGAGCCAGTCATGTATGTCACTCTCAAGGCAGCTATGTATCATCTATACAGAGCCAGTCATGTATGTCATACTCTCAAGGCAGCTATGTATCATCTAGATAGAGCCAGTCATGTATGTCACTCTCAAGGCAGCTATGTATCATCTATACAGAGCCAGTCATGTATGTCACTCTCAAGGCAGCTATGTATCATCTAGATGGAGCCAGTCATGTATGTCACTCTCAAGGCAGCTATGTATCATCTATACAGAGCCAGTCATGTATATCACTCTCAAGGCAGCGATGTATCATCTAGATAGAGCCAGTCATGTATGTCACTCTCAAGGCAGCTATGTATCATCTATACACAGCCAGTCATGTATGTCACTCTCAAGGCAGCTATGTATCATCTAGATAGAGCCAGGCATGTATGTCAAACTCTCAAGGCAGCTATGTATCATCTATACAGAGCCAGTCATGTATATCACTCTCAAGGCAGCTATGTATCATCTAGATAGAGCCAATCATGTATGTCACACTCTCAAGACAGCTATGTATCATCTAGATGGATCCAGTCATGTATGTCACACTCTCAAGGCAGCTATGTATCATCTACACAGAGCCAGTCATGTACGTCACTCTCAAGGCAGCTATGTATCATCTAGATAGAGCCAGTCATGTATGTCACTCTCAAGGCAGCTATGTACCAACTAGATAGAGCCAGTCATGTATGTCACACTCTAAAGACAGCTATGTACCATCTAGATAGAGCCAGTCATGTATATCACACTCTCAAGACAGCTATGTACCAACTAGATAGAGCCAGTCATGTATGTCACTCTCAAGGCAGCTATGTACCAATTAGATAGAGTCAGTCATGTATGTCACCCTCTCAAGGCAGCTATGTATCATCTATACAGAGCCAGTCATGTATGTCACTCTCAAGGCAGCTATGTATCATCTACACAGAGCCAGTCATGTATGTCACTCTCAAGGCAGCTATGTATCATCTATACAGAGCCAGTCATGTATGTCACTCTCAAGGGAGCTATGTATCATCTAGATAGAGCCAGTCATGTATGTCACTCTCAAGGCAGCTATGTATCATCTATACAGAGCCAGTCATGTATGTCAATCTCAAGGGAGCTATGTATCATCTAGATAGAGCCAGTCATGTATGTCACTCTCAAGGCAGCTATGTATCATCTATACAGAGCCAGTCATGTATGTCACTCTCAAGGCAGCTATGTATCATCTAGATGGAGCCAGTCATGTATGTCACTCTCAAGGCAGCTATGTATCATCTATACAGAGCCAGTCATGTATGTCAATCTCAAGGCAGCTATGTATCATCTAGATAGAGCCAGTCATGTATGTCACTCTCAAGGCAGCTATGTATCATCTATACAGAGCCAGTCATGTATGTCACTCTCAGGGCAGCTATGTATCATCTAGATGGAGCCAGTCATGTATGTCACTCTCAAGGCAGCTATGTATCATCTATACAGAGCCAGTCATGTATATCACTCTCAAGGCAGCGATGTATCATCTAGATAGAGCCAGTCATGTATGTCACTCTCAAGGCAGCTATGTATCATCTATACACAGCCAGTCATGTATGTCACTCTCAAGGCAGCTATGTATCATCTAGATAGAGCCAGTCATGTATGTCACTCTCAAGGCAGCTATGTATCATCTATACAGAGCCAGTCATGTATATCACTCTCAAGGCAGCTATGTATCATCTAGATAGAGCCAGTCATGTATGTCACACTCTCAAGACAGCTATGTATCATCTAGATGGATCCAGTCATGTATGTCAAACTCTCAAGGCAGCTATGTATCATCTACACAGAGCCAGTCATGTACGTCACTCTCAAGGCAGCTATGTATCATCTAGATAGAGCCAGTCATGTATGTCACTCTCAAGGCAGCTATGTACCAACTAGATAGAGCCAGTCATGTATGTCACACTCTAAAGACAGCTATGTACCATCTAGATAGAGCCAGTCATGTATATCACACTCTCAAGACAGCTATGTACCAACTAGATAGAGCCAGTCATGTATGTCACTCTCAAGGCAGCTATGTACCAATTAGATAGAGTCAGTCATGTATGTCACCCTCTCAAGGCAGCTATGTATCATCTATACAGAGCCAGTCATGTATGTCACTCTCAAGGCAGCTATGTATCATCTACACAGAGCCAGTCATGTATGTCACTCTCAAGGCAGCTATGTATCATCTATACAGAGCCAGTCATGTATGTCACTCTCAAGGGAGCTATGTATCATCTAGATAGAGCCAGTCATGTATGTCACTCTCAAGGCAGCTATGTATCATCTATACAGAGCCAGTCATGTATGTCAATCTCAAGGGAGCTATGTATCATCTAGATAGAGCCAGTCATGTATGTCACTCTCAAGGCAGCTATGTATCATCTATACAGAGCCAGTCATGTATGTCACTCTCAAGGCAGCTATGTATCATCTACACAGAGCCAGTCATGTATGTCACTCTCAAGGCAGCTATGTATCATCTATACAGAGCCAGTCATGTATGTCAATCTCAAGGCAGCTATGTATCATCTAGATAGAGCCAGTCATGTATGTCACTCTCAAGGCAGCTATGTATCATCTATACAGAGCCAGTCATGTATGTCACTCTCAGGGCAGCTATGTATCATCTAGATGGAGCCAGTCATGTATGTCACTCTCAAGGTAGCTATGTATCATCTATACAGAGCCAGTCATGTATATCACTCTCAAGGCAGCTATGTATCATCTAGATAGAGCCAGTCATGTATGTCACTCTCAAGGCAGCTATGTATCATCTATACACAGCCAGTCATGTATGTCACTCTCAAGGCAGCTATGTATCATCTAGATAGAGCCAGTCATGTATGTCACTCTCAAGGCAGCTATGTATCATCTATACAGAGCCAGTCATGTATATCACTCTCAAGGCAGCTATGTATCATCTAGATAGAGCCAGTCATGTATGTCACTCTCAAGGCAGCTATATATCATTTGATAGAGCCAGTCATGTATGTCACTCTCAAGGCAGCTATGTATCATCTAGATAGAGCCAGTCATGTATGTCACTCTCAAGGCAGCTATGTATCATCTATACAGAGCCAGTCATGTATGTCACTCTCAAGGCAGCTATGTATCATCTACACAGAGCCAGTCATGTATGTCACTCTCAAGGCAGCTATGTATCATCTATACAGAGCCAGTCATGTATGTCACTCTCAAGGCAGCTATGTATCATCTAGATAGAGCCAGTCATGTATGTCACTTTCAAGGCAGCTATGTATCATCTATACAGAGCCAGTCATGTATGTCACTCTCAAGGCAGCTATGTACCATCTACACAGAGCCAGTCATGTATGTCACTCTCAAGGCAGCTATGTATCATCTAGATGGAGCCAGTCATGTATGTCACTCTCAAGGCAGCTATGTATCATCTATACAGAGCCAGTCATGTATGTCACTCTCAAGGCAGCTATGTATCATCTAGATGGAGCCAGTCATGTATGTCACTGTCAAGGCAGCTATGTATCATCTATACAGAGCCAGTCATGTATATCACTCTCAAGGCAGCTATGTATCATCTAGATAGAGCCAGTCATGTATGTCACTCTCAAGGCAGCTATGTATGATCTATACAGAGCCAGTCATGTATATCACTCTCAAGGCAGCTATGTATCATCTAGATAGAGCCAGTCATGTATGTCACTCTCAAGGGAGCTATGTATCATCTAGATAGAGCCAGTCATGTATGTCACTCTCAAGGCAGCTATGTATCATCTATACAGAGCCAGTCATGTATGTCACTCTCAAGGCAGCTATATATCATCTATACAGAGCCAGTCATGTATGTCAAACTCTCAAGGCAGCTATGTATCATCTAGATAGAGCCAGTCATGTATGTCAAACTCTCAAGGCAGCTATGTATCATCTAGATAGAGCCAGTCATGTATGTCACTCTCAAGGCAGCTATGTATCATCTATACAGAGCCAGTCATGTATGTCACTCTCAAGGCAGCTATGTATCATCTAGATGGAGCCAGTCATGTATGTCACTCTCAAGGCAGCTATGTATCATCTATACAGAGCCAGTCATGTATATCACTCTCAAGGCAGCTATGTATCATCTAGATAGAGCCAGTCATGTATGTCACTCTCAAGGCAGCTATGTATCATCTATACACAGCCAGTCATGTATATCACTCTCAAGGCAGCTATGTATCATCTAGATAGAGCCAGTCATGTATGTCACACTCTCAAGACAGCTATGTATCATCTAGATGGATCCAGTCATGTATGTCACACTCTCAAGGCAGCTATGTATCATCTACACAGAGCCAGTCATGTACGTCACTCTCAAGGCAGCTATGTATCATCTATACAGAGCCAGTCATATATGTCACTCTCAAGGGAGCTATGTATCATCTACACAGAGCCAGTCATGTATGTCACTCTCAAGGCAGCTATGTATCATCTATACAGCGCCAGTCATGTATGTCACTGTCAAGGCAGCTATGTATCATCTATACAGCGCCAGTCATGTATGTCACTGTCAAGGCAGCTTTGTATCATCTATACAGAGCCAGTCATGTATGTCACTCTCAAGGCAACTATGTATCATCTATACAGAGCCAGTCATGTATGTCACTCTCAAGGCAGCTATGTACCAGCTAGATGGATTCAGTCATGTATGTCACTCTCAAGGCAACTATGTACCAACTAGATAGAACCTATGTTTGCGGTAAGAGTGTTCTAATGGGATCTGATGGTCAGACCTGATGACTTCGTTTATGCGTGTCATCGTATCCCAGATGTGCAGGTTGATGTCAATCACAAGATAATCTGGTTCAGACTAGAATATTTAAAGACCACCATCCTATAGTTGGAATATTGCTGAGTGTGGCATTAAACAAAAAACAAATAAACAAGCAGGTCACTAGATTCAGTTATGACAGCAGAAAACTTCAAGGACACCAGGAACCTGCTTAAGTTCTAACATAAATTATCCTGCACCATTCTGACTTCACCCATGATGAGAAGCGAGACTAAGGGTCTGTGAATTAGTACACCGCCAGCAGAAGAATCTAACAGGTTAGTCCACTTGCCGTTATCGTGACATATTGCAAAACCCTTAAAAACACCAAATTTCTACTAGTCCTATGATACCTTACCTATTGTCCAGTTTTCAAGGACTACAGGACTAGTGCCAGTTTCTAACGCTGACCTCGTCATGTGTGGTCATTCAGTACATATCATGAGAGGTCATGTATCAGTACACATGGGAGGTCACGTATTAGTACACATCACACGAGGGTCCACATCAGTACATATCATGCGATGCACTCAGCAATATTCACACTATATGATGTCATTCTGTAAATAATCAAGGCTGGGCCAGACATTCCAGAGACTGACATCATGCGCATTGATCTACACAACTGTGATACGATGACGACCTGTGAAGATCCAGGGTAGAATAGGTCAACAGCATTTTACCCATGCATTTTAAAATCATTGGGTATCAGTAATTCTATCTGGGTATTCAAATTTCTGTTACCCACCAGTTTTTACACGTGTGGGTATTTAAGTTAAATATTTAAAAACACTATTCATCAAGTCCCTGCAAACTGGTGTCGTGTGGGTTCGAGAGATTTATAGGACTCCAAAATACCACAATACTTCCACAAGAAAGTGTGATGGGAAATGATCATGATGTAACTGTCATCGTGGAGTTTGGCAAGGTTGACGGAATGCCCAGTTATAATTTCAAAATAAGTTGCTGTGTACTAATCGAATACGCAGGGTTACTTCACAATATTTTGATGATACGCACAAGTTTTACTTTTGTAGCGTATCTGTAATGTTCTTTGCGTATTTGATACGCTTGGATTTTATTTTACTGTGTATTTCTACATTTCTGATGCGTATTTTACGCAGATACGCAGCTTATCTGGAGCTCTGGGTCATGTATCAATACACGTGTATGGTAATATATCAATACATGTGTAAGGTCAGGTATCAATACATATCATGTGAGGTCATGTATCAATACATGTGTAAGGTCATGTGTCAATACATGTGTAAGGTCAGGTATCAATACATATCATGTGAGGTCATGTATCAATACATGTGTAAGGTCATGTGTCAATACATGTGTATGGTCAGGTATCAATACATATCATGTGAGGTCATGTATCAATACATGTGTAAGGTCATGTGTCAATACATGTGTAAGGTCAGGTATCAATACATATCATGTGAGGTCATGTATCAATACATGTGTAAGGTCATGTGTCAATACATGTGTAAGGTCAGGTATCAATACATATCATGTGAGGTCATGTATCAATACATGTGTAAGGTCATGTATCAATACATGTGTAAGGTCATGTATCAATACATATCATGTGAGGTCACGTATCAATACATGTGAGAGGCCATGTATCAATACATGTGTAAGGTCATGTATCAATACATGACTAAGGTCATGTATCAATCTATGTGTAAGGTCATGTATCAATAGATATCATGGAGGTCACGTATCGATACATGTGAGAGGTCATGTATCAATACATGTGTAAGGTCATGCATCAATACATATGTAAGGTCATGTATCAATACATAACATGTGAGGTCATGTATCAATACATGTGTAAGGTCATGTGTCAATACATGTGTAAGGTCAGGTATCAATACATATCATGTGAGGTCATGTATTAATACATGTGTAAGGTCATGTATCAATACATATCATGTGAGGTCACGTATCAATACATGTGAGAGGCCATGTATCAATACATGTGTAAGGTCATGTATCAATACTTGTGTAAGGTCATGTATCAATATATGTGTAAGGTCATGTATCAATAGATATCATGGAGGTCACGTATCGATACATGTGAGAGGTCATGTATCAATACATGTGTAAGGTCATGCATCAATACATGTGTAAGGTCATGTATCAATAGATATCATGGAGGTCACGTATCGATACATGTGAGAGGTCATGTATCAATACATGTGTGAGGTCATGTATCAATACATGTGTAAGGTCATGTGTCAATACATATCTTCAATACACACTTCAATACAAGCAGGACATTAGTTTCCCTTCCCTTGTATTTCTGCAAATCAAACTTTGTACTTTTGTTTGGACCTCTTCTTTGATAAGACAACTCACATGGCACATTGACAGCAATGACACCCGCATGGCACAGGTACTTGTTGACAACGATGACACCCACATGGCACAGGTATTCATTGACAACAATGACACCCACATGGCACAGGTATTCCTTAACAACATCACACCAATGTGGCACAGGCATTCCTTAAGGATTACACCCACATGGCACGATTAAACCAATGTGGCACAGGTAATCCTTACAATGATTACACCCATGTGGCAAAGGTATTCATTGACAACAATGACACCCACATGGCACAGGTATTCATTGACAACGATAACACCCACATGGCACAGGTATTCATGAACGATTATACCCACATGGCACAGGTATTCATCGACAACAATGACACCCACATGGCACAGGTATTCATGAACAATTACACCAGCATGGCACAGGTATTGATGAACGATTACACCCACATGACACAGGTATTCATTGACAACGATAACACCCACATGGCACAGGTATTCATGAACGATTACACCCACATGGCACAGGTATTCATGAACAATTACACCCACATGGCACAGGTATTCATGAACGATTATACCCACATGGCACAGGTATTCATCGACAACAATGACACCCACATGGCACAGGTATTCATGAACGATTACACCTACATGGCACAGGTATTCATGAACAATTACACCCACATGGCACAGGTATTGATGAACGATTACACCCACATGGCACAGGTATTCATTGACAACGATAACACCCACATGGCACAGGTATTCATGAACGATTACACCTACATGGCACAGGTATTCATGAACAATTACACCCACATGGCACAGGTATTGATGAACGATTACACCCACATGGCACAAGTATTCATTGACAACGATAACACCCACATGGCACATGTATTCATGAACGATTATACCCACATGGCACAGGTATTCATCGACAACAATGACACCCACATGGCACAGGTATTCATGAACGATTACACCTACATGGCACAGGTATTCATGAACAATTACACCCACATGGCACAGGTATTCATTGACAACGATAACACCCGCATGGCACAGGTATTCATTGATAACAATGACACCCACATGTCAAATCATCTCTTGGTTCATTTGAAATAATGCAAACTTGAGAATCTACAAGGAGTTATGATAAAACTTAATAGTATAATACATAAGTAGTCTTAAAATTATCCGCCAGACAGTCGGACAGGTGAAGAAATTTCCCCACAGACCAACAGAAATGTTACCAGCGAAAGGCGACAGGCAGGTGGGGAGGCAGTTATTTCGGACACTGTTCATGAACAACAATTACATCTGTATGGCACATGTCTTCTTCAAAGACTACACCCGTGTTGCATAGGTATTCATTAACAAGGGTTACAACCGCATGGCACATGTATTCATTAACAACGTCAAAACCAGTGTGGCATATGAATTAATAAACAATACACCTGTGTGACACAGTTATTCCTGAACAATGATTTCACCTGCATGGCGCAGGTATTCAATTCATGAACAACGATAACACCCATGTGGCACAGGTATTCCTTAACAACGATTACACCCATGTGGCACAGGTATTCCTTAACAACAATTACACCCATGTGGCACATGTATTCCTTAACAACAATTACACCCACGTGGCCCAGGTATTCCTTAACAACGATTACACCCATGTGACAAAGGTATTTTAACGATGACACCCATGTGGCACAGGTATTCCTTAACAACGATCACACCAATGTGACAAAGGAATTTTAACGATTACACCCATGTGGCACAGGTATTCATTAACAACGATTACACCCATGTGGCACAGGTATTCCTTAACAACGATTACACCCATGTGGCACAGGTATTCCTTAACAACGATTACACCCATGTGGCACAGGTATTCCTTAACAACGATTACACCCATGTGGCACAGGCATTCCTTAACAATGATTACACCCATGTGGCACAGGTATTCCTTAACAATCATTACACCAATGTGGCACAGGTATTCCTTAACAATGATTACACCCATGTGGCACAGGTATTCCTTAACAATGATTACACCCATGTGGCACAGGTATTCCTTAACAATGATTAAACCCATGTGCCAAGGGTATGATGTGGAACAGGATGTGGAACAGGTATTCCTCAATGATTAAACCCATGTGGCACAGGTATTCCTCAATGATTAAACCCATGTGGCACAGGTACTCCTCAATGATTACACACATGTGGCACAGGTATTCATTAACGATAACACTTGCATGGCACAGGTATTAATAAAAACAATGATTTCATTGATGTGACACATATATTCATGAAAAATGATTTCACCCGCATGGCATACGCATTCATGAAAAAGTATTTCCCTCACAGGGCACATGTATTCAATATATTCGTGAAAAATGATTTCACTCACATGACACAGGTATTCATTGACAACAATGACACTCGCATGATACAGGTATTCATTGACAACGATGATACTCGCATGACACAGGTATTCATTGACAGCGATGATACCCGCATGGCACAGGTATTCATTGACAACAATGACACTCGCATGACACAGGTATTCATTGACAGTGCTGACACCCGCATGACACAGGTATTCATTGACAACGATGACACTCGCATGACACAGGTATTCATTGACAGCGATGATACCCGCATGGCACAGGTATTCATTGACAACGATGACACCCTCATGGAACCGGTATTCATTGACAACAATGACACCCGCATGGCACCGGTATTCATTGACAGCGATGACACCCGCATTGCACCGGTATTCATTAACAACATAACTTACGTCATTAAAACCAGTGTGGCACATGAATTAATAAACAATACACCCGTGTGACAGTTATTCCTGAACAATGATTTCACCTGCATGGCTCAGGTATTAAATTCATGAACGATGATTACAGCAATGTGGCACAGGTATTCCTTAACAACGAATACAGCCATGTGGCAAAGGTATTCCTTAACAACGATCACACCCATGTGGCACAGGTATTCCTTAACAACGATTACACCCATGTGGCACAGGTATTCCTTAACAACGATCACACCCATGTGGCACAGGTATTCCTTAACGATTACATCCATGTGGCACATGTATTCCTTAACAACGATTACACCCATGTGGCCCATGTTTTCCTTAACAACGATTAAACCCACATGGCACAGGTATTCCTTAACAATGATTACACCCTTGTGGCACAGGTATTCATTGACAACGATTAAACCCACATGGCACAGGTATCCCTTAACAAGGATCACACAAATGTGGCACAGGTATCCCTTAACAAGGATCACACAAATGTGGCACAGGTATTCCTTAACAATGATTACACCCATGTGGCACATGTATTCATTAACAACGATTAAACCCACATGGCACAGGTATTCCTTAACAATGATTACACCCTTGTGGCACAGGTATTCATTGACAATGCTGACACCCGCATGGCACAGGTATTCATTGACAACAATGACACCCGCATAGCACAGGTATTCATTGACAGTGCTGACACCTGCATGGCACAGGTATTCATTGACAATGCTGACACCCGCATGGCACAGGTATTCATTGACAACATTGACACCCGCATGGCACAGGTATTCATTGACAATGCTGACACCCGCATGGCACAGGTATTCATTGACAACAATGACACCCGCATGGCACAGGTATTCATTGACAACAATGACACCTGCATGGCACAGGTATTCATTGACAGCGATGACACCCGCATGGCACCGGTATTCATTGACAGCGATGACACCCGCATGGCACAGGTATTCATTGACAACAATGACACCCGCATGGCACAGGTATTCATTGACAGCGATGACACCGTCATGGCACCGATATTCATTGACAACAATGACACCTGCATGGCACATGTATTCATTAACAACGTTATCAAAACCAGTGTGGCACATGAATAAATAAACAATACACCCATCATTGCCCATGTGACACAGTTATTCCTGAACAATGATTGCACCCATGTGGCACAGATATTCATTAACAACAATTACACCCATGTGGCACAGGTATTCCTTAACAACGATTACACCCATGTGGCACAGGTATTCCTTAACAACGATTACACCCGTGTGGCACAGGTATTCCTTAACAACGATTACATCCATGTGGCACATGTATTCCTTAACAATGATTACACTGATGTGGCCCATGTATTCCTTAACAACGATTAAACCCACATGGCACAGGTATTCCTTAACAATGATTACAACCTTGTGGCACAGGTATTCATTGACAATGCCGACACCAATGTGGCACAGGTATTCCTTAACGATTACAACCATGTGGCACAGGTATCCCTTAACAACGATCACACCAATGTGGCACAGGTATTCCTTAACAATGATTACACCCATGTGGCACATGTATTCCTTAACAACTTTTACACCCATGTTGCACATGTATTCCTTAACAACGATTAAACCCACATGGCACAGGTATTCCTTAACAATGATTACATCCTTGTGGCACAGGTATTCATTGACAATGCTGACACCCACATGGCACAGGTATTCATTGACAACAATGACACCCGCATGGCACAGGTATTCATTGACAGCGATGACACCCGCATGACATGGGTATTCAATGACTACACCCACATGACACATGTATTCAGTGTTAGAAATTGGCACTAGTCCTGTAGTCTGTACCTGTCCAGTAGTTGAGGTATCATTAGGACTAGTGGAAAACTTGCCATTCTTAAGGGGTTTTGCCATTTGTTAACATTATAAGGACTAGTTGACTAAAACTGTTAGTTTCTACCCCTGATATTCATTAACAATAGTTACACCTGCATGGCTCATGTATTGATTAACAACGATTACATTTTTGTTTGTTTATTGTTTAAAGCCACACTCAGCAATATTCCAGCTATATGACGTTGGTCTGTAAATAGCTGAGTATGGACCAGACAATCCAGTGATTGACATTATGAGTATTGATCCACGCACTTGGGATACGATGACATGCATCAACCAAGTCAGCAAGCCTGACCACCCGATCTTGTTAGTTGCTTCTTACGACAAGCAGTCGCCTCCCTATATTGATAACATATAGCAAAACCCTTAAAAAGAGAAAATTTTCAGAATTTTCTACTAGTCCTAATGATACCTTAAATATTGGGCAGTTTTGCAAAATTTCTAATGATGACTGTGTAGCACAGGTTTTCATGAACACTGATTAAACCCGCATAGCACAGGTATTCATGAAAAATGGCACAGGTTTTCATGAACACGAAGATGAAACAAATCAATGACACACATATAGTTTTGAAATTATTTCATTACAAAATCATATATATATATATATTTCTGTTCATACATCTTTGGAAGAGTGTCACTCCACGATCAGCAAACATTTTACATCCTCGGGAGTACAGGGACACGTGAGCAAATTGTCTTTAGCACTTTCTAGTGAGGCCACCTCATTGATTCTAGCACCGTAAGGTGTCGTTCATCACAATGTCTTTTTGTCACATATTTCTGACCATTTGAAAACTTCTTGTTTTGATTAGGTTCAGGTACAATGTTTGAAACATCGGCATCTTATCATTTCCACATTTGATTAAAGAGCTTCTGATATAGGCAAATGATAATATCCAGACATCAGGGGCACCACACATCTCACCTGTCACCATGTGACATTCCCGGCATTCCTTCAGTACCCTGTCTACAGAACAGGCAGTCATAGCCTGGGGCTAGCAATGTCAAAGGTCATGGCATCTTGACACAGGTCATCACCTCTTGTGCCACAGACCTAGATTGAGGGTGTCCAAACTGGGTAGCTGCATGATCTTCTCTAGACCAACAGTCGTGATACGTGTACAGCCATACAGGTCTATAGATCGCAAATTGCGCATTTTTGCACCAATTAAACTGAGTCCCCTATCTGTAATTTTCACACACTGTCCAATATTCAGTGTTTTTAATTCTTGCAATGTGTTAACAAGACGGTTGATTCCATCGTCACTGATATTGCAAGCACTTAGGCTCAAATTCCGCAAACTTAGCTGTCCTTGGGAGAGGAAATATAGTCCCTGGTCGCCAACTTTGTCACAAAAACTCACATCCAACGATGTTATTCTTGACCCACCTTCAGACAAATAGCCTAATCCATTATCACTTATATTGTCACAACTTCGGAGGTTAAGTTCTCTCAAACTGAGCATTTTTGACAGGTATTTAATACCTGTGTCTGTCACACTGCCACAGAATGAAAGGTTAATAGTCTTGAGAGTTGTCAAGCCGAGACTCACATGTTTCAAAGCTTGATCAGTCAGTTTCTGGCAGTCCTGAAGGCCCAGGTGTTCCAGCTCGGGGTTCCCACATGCTGACTTGTGACACAGTCCAGCAAGATATCCTATACCCTGATCAGATATGTGGCGACAGCTTCGTAAATTCAAACTTTTCAGTTTTCGTAAACTGACTGCCACGAGCAGAAGTCCTGTGTTGCTCACATTACAACACCCACCCAGTTCAAGCACTTCCAAGTTTTTCAAAAATTGAGTTATTCTTCCCAAGCTTGAGTCGGTCACTTGTTTGCATAGGCTTAAGTTGAGCACTGTCAGGGACGCTAGTTCTTGTGCGAACGCATGGCTCAGTCCGAAATCAGTTATATTGTAACAACCACTGAGATTTAAACTTTCTAGACCAGGTATTCCAAGCACGACATCTCGGAGACTTCGCCTCAAACTGAGAACTTGGACTCGATGTATGCCACGCTTCACAAGGCTTGGAAACAAAGAAGGGTTTGCACGGCGAAGATGTAGCTTCGCTTCAACTTTTCGCCAAACCATGCGGTTATAAGCAGCGTCTCGCCAAGTGGTACATACCTGAGCTACCCGTCCTTTATCTCTTGTGTCCAAATAACTGAATACCATGGCCAATATTTCAGGAAATAGTGCAGAAATGTGTGTTCGAGACCGCTCGCAACCATCCTCCATATTACTTGAAGCCAGGCTAGGTAGGTCACGTGGTATTAGCAAACAGCCTTTCGCCTGTTAAGACCGGATCGCTGATTGGTCAGATTTATCCTTGTCGAAGGCAGACCGCGGAAACAAAACCTGTATGATTCGAGACTCAACAATCTGTATGGTTACAGATTGTCCGTGTATGGCTAAGGGAGATAAATGCATCGCGCTAGTGTTGATGGTCTTTACTGGCAATTTACTAGGTCAACGTGAACTCAAGTGTTTGGGAAATTGTGTTACGTTTGATAAAGGGACAGCTGTTAAAACTAGCGAGATAACTGTAAAGTAACTATAGAAGATAAAACATAGATTTGCTTTTTAATATAATTTAATGAAACACTGACAACTTCGGAAGGCGTGATATTATGAAAACAACGAATACCTCACTGGAAATATTCAAGACTCTGAAATTATATTGGATCGAGTATTTAGACATTGTTTTAAGTTGTACAGTATTGTTTCACATGTCATCACCTATTCTCGTTTTGTAAACGGAATATATAAAATGTACAAAGTAATGCTTTTATGGTTGGTTGGTTGGTTTGTTGTTTAACGCCGCACTCAGCAATATTCCAGCTATATGACGGCGGTCTGTAAATAATCGAGTCTGGACCAGACAATCCTGTGATTAATTTCATGAGCATCGATCCACGCAATTTGGATCGATGACATGCATCAACCAAGTCAGCGAGCCTGACCACCCGATCCCGTTAGTCGCCTTTTAAGACAAGCATAGTCGCCTTTTACGGCAAGCATGGGTTGCTGAAGACGTATTCTATCCGGAATCTTCACAAGAGACTAGTTGTGTAATACTACTGTGTGTGGGTAGTGAGCAATGTGTTCATCCTTATTCTCCATCAGAGATGATGTTTGCTTCACGGGCCAAGGTACGTGGGCAGTGCTCGGTGTTTAGTCCGCATTCCAAAATAGTTCGTATTGTGATCAGTAAAGATTGATTAAGTAAATAGTGTGTCTTGATAACTACCCGACCCTACCCGGGTACCCACTGTAGGTCTCAATTAAGAGATAAGTACAAAATGTCCGATTTGGAATTTTCTTACGATAGCCCTGGCAAAACATATTTAGATACATGTATTAAAAATTCTGGTCATGTATACACTGAAGTTGACTTAAGTTATATCTATATTCTATATATATAGTGTGTCTTGATAACAATAAATAGTGTGTCTTGATAACAATAAATCCAATTTGCAATATCTGAAACTGTTATATCCCAAATTCATTGATCCAAACAGTTAACATACATGGCTACTATAGACATCAATTTGCAGGTCTATGTTAGTTAATGAGAGAGAGAGAGAGAGAGAGAGAGAGAGAGAGAGAGAGAGAGAGAGAGAGAGAGAGAGAGAGAGAGAGAGAGAGAGAGAGAGAGAGAACCCGTGAGCGTATGTCAGCTATTTAGTCTTAACACGTAATGATATTTAGCCTGTGTAGAGTCAGAAGTAGAGCTCAACATAGTTAATTATAAACTCCCGTATTTCGCGGCACAACAGTAATACTGACCTTCATCTGACCTTGTACACTGGCGTCGTCCACGATCATGAATTCTCTGATATGTCGTTGTTCTCAGTCAGAGTTTGCTTTTATTTTGTTTGTTACAAAGACCCCCAAGGGTGAAATGTAATAGCTGAGAAGATTCAATTTTAGGGAGGGCCCAGTATATATTAACATCACCCGTTGACATTCAATATTTGCGGGTTAGAGTAACTTCCACGCAACTCCCTCTTAACTCCCCCGGACCCCCTACCCTGTTACTACCCCCCCCCCCCCCCCCCCTCCACCCACCAACTCCCCCGTAACCTCCCTAGCTGCAACTCCCCCGTAGCCCCACGTAACTCCTCCGCAACTCTCCCGCAACCCCTGCAACTTCCCCGTAACTCCCCCGCAAGTCCTCCGCAACTATCCCGTAGCCCCATGTAAATCCCCCGCAACTCCTCCGCAACTCTCCTGTAAAACCCGTAACTCCCCCGTAACATCCCGTAACTTCACTGCCACTCCCCTGTAACTCCCCATAACTCCCGTAACTCCCCCGCAACTCTCCCGTAACCCCTCGTATGATGATGATGATGATGATGATGATTGTACGATTCCGACTATAATTATCACGAGCACGTGTTTATGAATCACTATCACATTGTGATGAAACCAGGTGTTCACGAAAAGGTGAGCGCAGCCTTCCCTAGCGGTGGTACCCGTAACAAACACATGCAAAGGCAAGTCGATCGTTCACCCGAAAAAACACGTGAATATATGGTACAAGTCAAAATAGGGAATTACGCCGGACATCTTGTTTGTCACTGATGCGTCAAATTTGGAAGTGTCCTCCACGTGTGTGCCATAAAACGTTTTGAAAGCTTTACTGAGGCTTTTAATTTTCATAAATATTTTTTTCAATAATTGATGTTTGGATGTTTTAAGGAAATAGGTGATATCAACACATGCTGGACATTGTACCGATAATTTGACTTCTTAATATCAGGAAAATGTTCTTTTTATATAAAAAATGACGGATTAAATGTGAAAACAGCGCCTTCTGAAGTGCAGAGGATGGAGACCTATGGTTGATTGATATGTCACAATGGTTCTTTAAGAAATAGGTTTAAAACTTTGTCCACATTTCCCATGTTGAAGACAACGTAATATGTACACAATCATTCCTGTTATAATCAAAACATTTAGTTTTTCCATATAGTGAGATATAGTGAGAGTCATTATAAAACATGGAGCTTAATTTCTAACAGTAAGGTATTTTTATAAGTTCATGCTATTTAAGACTTTAACATTTGAAGCGCTCGTGGAGGTGGAGACGTACAGCCGCTGTGCAGAGGGTAGATCCGTGAGAAGATATTGCTCGAGTTTGCCAGTGAGGGAATCAAGATCTGTTTTGAGTCCAGATTACATCCTCGCGGTAATGTTGCGTTCTTTTTTTATTGGAAAACTGACTTTTCATATTCAAGCGGTAAATGGTTACCACACTGTGTTTACTATAATCACCAAAGTAACACCCGTCTTTCTCCAGTACCAGTTAATTCTCTTCATTTTTTATCCCATGTCGTCCCTGAAACCAAGCTAGCCGCGGCTGTGGATGTATAGTTGAATTCATATTCATTAATATATACACTCTTAAAAAAAAAGAAACGCACAGGTAGATTTTTAGTAAATTTATTGTACATAATAAAATTGATATAATTAATATAATATCATAGATGCAAATATGAAACTTTGGAGCTCGATAGTCACATGTTGTCGTTGTACAAAGGCATTGAAAACTATTTATTGTCATGTCACATAAGGCCACAAGGTTGCGCTGAACTCAGTATCTCGTGTGACCGCCCCGGGCAGCAATGACGGCTCTGCATCTCCTCGGCATTGACTGGATAAGTGTACGAATTCTGTCGCCATTCTGCTTGTAACGCGTTGGCCAGTTGTGGGTGTGTCTGCGGCGTGCCCTGACGTTGACGCACACGTCGATTGAGTTCATCCCAGAGGTTTTCGATTGGGTTGAGATATGGAGATATCGACGGCCAGGGCAAGCCGTTGATGTTGGCAGTATGAAGGTAGTCTATCGTGACACGAGCTGTGTGCGGTGGAGCGTTATCCCGTTGAAACAGCTCCTTCTGGCGGTCAATGTTTGGAAGAAGGTGAGGTTGAAGAATTTAATTCATGTCAAATTTCCCTGAACCACAACCAAGTCAGATCTCGTGGTGTAGGATATAGCCCTCCACACTATGACTCTACCGCCACCGAATTTGTCGAATTCACGTACACAATGTGGGGCCAAACGATCATTTCGACGACGATAAACACGTTTCATCTCGCCGGGGAAGTAGAAATCGTGATTCATCGCTTAACCACACTCGTCTCCTCTTTCTCAAATTCCAAGGCTGTAAGGTATGGCACCAACGCAAGCTTCGCTGTCGGTGGATTTGTTTCAAAACCGGGACGACAACTGGTCTCCTGGGTCGGATTCCAGCCTCGCGAAGATGGTTCCTGACAGTCTCCGTAGCTGTGGCATTGCGATGACGTAGGTGGAACAGTCGAATGTAGCGATCCTGTGCAGGGGTGGTAACTCTTGGTCAGCCGGTTCTCGGACGGTCTGCAGTGGAATTGAACTGTGTGTATCGGTCAAAAAGGCGGCAAATGGTGCTGTGATGGACGTTAAAGTGGCGTGCAACAGAATGCTGCGATTCCCCTGTTTGTATACGTCCTATGGCGGTGTTCCGATCGGCAGCGCTGTCTCGACATTTTCGAACTTGAAAAATGTTGACAATTAAATGACAGATTATTGGCTTATGCTTGCATTTTTATAGCCACTACAACGAGCTACGAATGCCATAACTTGCACGTGCATTTTGCTTTACTGTTTTGCTCCATGACATTTTTTAACAATGCCGTTTTATACATTGCAAATCTACAATGGCTGCGTTTTGACGCACCGTTTGTCGAATATCAGGCCACCAACATTTTCGAATAACATATATCCAATATTTATTTTATTCATATACCGAATATTTTGTTTAGTTTTGTGTAGTCATGTTCTTTTTTTGGAAGAGTATATATTATCGTATTGTGAAGTTTAAGGGATGCCATTTTTACTGTGACGCACCTTTTAGGCGAGTCATGTAACCGATGACACTGGAATGCATCAGAAACAACATAATTGTTTCACCGACTTTCCCCTGAAAGGAATGACCAATCATAACCAATAATGTTGACGTATGACATCACAACTATACTCCGACGCAGTGGCGACTCAGCATGACACCACTGCCACAGGCTACGGACTTTTCTCTTGTTTGTAAACAAGCGCGCTTATTCTGAAATCAGGAGAGACAGGTCTAATGCAAGCCTTTCGTTGCGCTTAACATATTGTTTAGCAACATTATATAGATATGCTACTACAACTACGACAGTGGGGTGCATGACAATACATATTTAAACATCAAAGTGATCGTGTCGCTAGCTCTCCGTATGGCTTCAATGACAGCACGTAGAGCCGTACAACCAATGTAAACAAAGGATAACTCTGCAATTGTAAGTAGTGTATTACGTTCTCTGATATTTTCTCAATGAAAGTTAACCAATCTATGACAGATGTTTATTTAGAAGCATATCCTTCTAAAAAAATCAAACACCTGAAAAAAACCCATATGCAATGGACTGTGTGAGATGTGACGAATCGTCACATGGCGCTGGCCTGTGGCAGAGGTACTATGCTGACTGCTGACCGCAAGGAACTCTGGGTAGGAGAGAGACATCACAACTTGTGATCGACTTGTACAAAAATGGGGTGTCCCCACTGACGTCAGTATGCGAGGTTGTACGAGGGGACTTTCGGTGATTCAGGGACCGAACAAACACAATTATCCCATGTAAGTCATCAGAAACATTCTGCCAATCTACGAACTGTCATTTCTTTCTATGTTTTTCATTGTAACCAAGAGAAATAGTCATAAATGCCGATATAGACTGTTGTCGTTTTGCGTGATATCACGCAGGATGAAAACTTTGACGATTTCTGTTGAATTTACCAAATTATGTAGTCTATCTATTGTTGATTCCCTAATTATTGCCACGATACTCTTCCCATGCATATTCTAACAACATTGAGCCAATGTATTCAACGATACATTGTTGATACATAGTTGAATGGATCTCTCATCAATATAAAATAGAAGAAAATGCCACACAGCGTAAAATCTGCATTTTGCTTTGTTTTGCAGTTTTCCGAGCACAGCGCGCATAGTTTTCACACCTAATTTATTTTGGTTGAGTTCACCCAGACAGTTTGTATTTGTGACGAAGGCCATGTATTTAAAATGTGTGAGAAATTCAGGGATGTATGTATCGCAGCAGATTTTGAAATACAGGCAATGTAATAGGCGCCTTATAACCTGCATACGTGAAACGTGATTTTCTAAACATTGTCCAATTTGGCTGAAAGTTCACTTCGGCGTTCGTGTTTGCGTATTTTCCCCAACATTAACGATTCTAGGGTTATCGCCGGCGTTTCAGAATGACCTTTGACCCATGATCACTAAAATGCTTTTTTTGAAATTCAATTCTCCGAGTAAATATCCGATATTTTTATTTCAAAACATACTCAAATATTGCCGCGACTGTGAATGGTGATTTCGTAGTGTGCAAAAAATGTCGAGATTTACGATGTTTCTAATTTTCAGAGGTTATTTTCAGTAATATTGCTTTGCTTAAAATGGCAGTGGATATCACAGAACAGGGAACTTCCCACAAAATAGAAACAATTGAAGTTTGTTTGAATGCGAGATAGGTCTATAATTGCGAACAGACTACGTACTGGGTATAATGTGTGGGCCTCCATCTCCGAGTACCGAGTACTGAGCCAACTAACGGGATCGTATTCCAACTGCATGGGTCGATGCTCGTGATGTCAATCACTGGATTGTCTGGTCCAGACTCTATTATTTACTGACCACCGCTATATAGCTGGAATATTGCTGAGTGCTGCGTTAAACAACAAACCAACAACAAACTCTTTGATTAATCTAAGCTTTATGGTTGGGATCTCTAGAGTTATCTCCCTTTTTATGGTTTGGCAGGGCGTTAAACAACAACCTACCAACCAATGAGTCATTAAGTGGTGTATGACAAGGATGTTTGCTCTGTCCGTGTTTGTTCTCAATGTTTATGTGAGAACTTCGGTCTATGTCAGGAAACAGTGGCCTCAGAGGATGTTCTGCAGGTCAAAAGTTTTGTAATTGTTGTGATGTTTATGCTGATGATTTGAGTTTAACTGATGACGCTGTGATTGGATTACAAAGAAAGATTGATGCATTAGATAATTTTTTGTAATTTATGGGGTCTTCAAATAAATCTTGCCAAGATAAATTTTGGTTTTTAGAAGAGATGGACCTCTACGATGTAATGAAAAATAATGTTTGGGTGGTTATCGTATCGAGGTCACAACATTCTGCAATTATTTAGGTATTTTAATTTTCTAATATACATGGACAAAATGTATTGATATACTTGTTGTTAAAGCAAATAAGGCGTTTAATGACATTTACGTTTGATAACATGCCAGTAAAAGTATTACATATACACAAGCCCCGAGTACACGATTCTCAACATCGTTACTGTAACATCAATAATTGTCACAAATCCTGTCAACATGATCCACCGTCATATAGCCGGAATATTGCTGAGTGCGGCGTTAAACGACCACCGTCATATAGCCGGAATATTGCTGAGTGCGGCGTTAAAGGACCACCGTCATATAGCCGGAATATTGCTGAGTGCGGCGTTAAACGACCACCGTCATATAGCCGGAATATTGCTGAGTGGGGCGTTAAACGACCACCGTCATATAGCCGGAATATTGCTGAGTGCGGCGTTAAACGACCACCGTCATATAGCCGGAATATTGCTGAGTGCGGCGTTAAACGACCACCGTCATATAGCCGGAATATTGCTGAGTGGGGCGTTAAACGACCACCGTCATATAGCCGGAATATTGCTGAGTGCGGCGTTAAACGACTACCGTCATATAGCCGGAATATTGCTGAGTGCGGCGTTAAACGACTACCGTCATATAGCCGGAATATTGCTGAGTGGGGCGTTAAACAACAAACAAACCCAAACCAAACCAAACCTGTCAACAGGACTTCCCTCTTTCCCTTGCACCACAGTGTTTGGCCCACAAAACAGAGACAAAGACACCAAATTATCCAGAACCCTCATTAACGTGATGTCCATCAGTTGAATGTGTGGTGAAATTAATTCTACCATTATTTTGGCAATGTTGTTCAATCATTTCGTTTTTTCTGTTTGCTACTTTACATATTGAGATATAATCTCGTCTCTAGAATACTCCAGGTTGTTTCCTTGGGGCTACCCAACACAGTGTCCATTACCTCCGTTAGTTGTGAAAAACGCTCGCGTTTGCATACAGAAATTCAGGTCGCGAATCCATCACACCTGCGTACAAAATCGCGAAGTCTATAGCATGTGTGTACAGAATCATGAAATCTACATGATGTGTGTACAGAATCACGAATTGTACAGGATATTTGGACAGAATCATGAACTATACAGGATGTGCGCACAGAATCATGAACTCCTCAGGATGTGTGTACAGAATCATGAACTCTTCAGGATGTGGGTACAGAATCACGAACTATACAGGTTGTGTGTACAGAATCATGAATTATACAGGATGTGCGTACAGAATCATGAACTCTTCAGGATGTGTGTACAGAATCATGAACTCTTCAGGATGTGTGTACAGAATCACGAACTGTACAGGATATGTGTACAGAATCATGAACTATACAGGATGTGTGCACAGAATCATGAACTCTTCAGGATGTGTGTACAGAATCATGAACTCCTCAGGATGTGTGTACAGAATCCTGAACTCTTCAGGATATGTGTACAGAATCATGAACTCCTCAGGATGTGTGTACAGAATCATGAACTCTTCAGGATGTGTGTACAGAATCATGAACTCTTCAGGATATGTGTACAGAATCATGAACTCCTCAGGATGTGTGTACAGAATCATGAACTCTTCAGGATGTGTGTACAGAATCATGAACTGTACAGGATGTGTGTACAGAATCACGAACTGCACAGGTTATGTGTACAGAATCATGAACTATACAGGTTATGTGTACAGAATCATGAACTATACAGGATGTGTGTATAAAATCATGAACTCTTCAGGATGTGTGTACAGAATCATGAACTCTTCAGGATGTGTGTACAGAATCATGAACTCTTCAGGATATGTGTACAGAATCATGAACTCCTCAGGATGTGTGTACAGAATCACGAACTGTACAGGTTATGTGAACAGAATCATGAACTATACAGGTTATGTGTACAGAATCATGAACTCTCCAGGATATGTGTAGAGAATCATGAGCTATACAGGATGTGTGTACAGAATCATGAACTATACACTATGTGTGTACATAATCATGAACTATACAGGATGTGCGTACAGAATGATGAACTATACAGGATGTGTGTACAGAATCATAAACTGTACAGGATGTGTGTACAGAATCATGAGCTATACAGGATGTGTGTACAGAATCATGAACTATACAGGATGTGCGTACAGAATCATGAACTATACAGGATGTGTGTACAGAATCATGAACTGTACAGGATGTGTGTACAGAATCATGAACTATACAGGATGTGTGTACAGAATCATGAACTATACACTATATGTGTACATAAGCAAGAACTCTCCAGGATGTGTGTATAGAATCATGAACTGTACAGGATGTGAGTACAGAATCATGAACATCTCAGGATATGCGTACAGAATCATGAACTATACAGGATGTGCGCACAGAATCATGAACTATACAGGATATGTGTACAAAATCATAAACTCTACAGGATGTGCGTACGGAATCATGAACTCCTCAGGATATGTGTACAGAATCATGAACTCCTCAGGATATGTGTACAAAATCATGAACTCTACAGGATGTGTTCACAAATCATGAACTGTACAGGATATGTGTACAAAATCATGAACTGTACAGGATATGCGTACAGAATCATGAACTGTACAGGATATGCGTACAGAATCATGAACTGTACAGGATATGCGTACAAAATCATGAACTCCTCAGGATATGTGTACAAAATCATGAACTGTACATGATATGCGTACAGAATCATGAACTGTACAGGATATGCGTACAGAATCATGAACTATACAGGATATGTGTACAGAATCATGAACTGTACAGGATATGTGTACAGAATCATGAACTGTACAGGATATGTTTACAGAATAATGGACTGCTCAGGATGTGCGTACAGAATCATGAACTATACAGGGTGTATGTAGAGAATCATAAACTATAAAGGATGTGCGTACAGAATCATGAACTATACAGGATGTGTGTACAGAATCATGAACTATACATGCTATGTGCACAGAATCATGAACTCCTTAGGATATGCGTACAGAATCATGAACTATACAGGATATGTGTACAGAATTATGAACTGTACAGGATGTATGTACAGAATCATGAACTATTAGGATGTATGTGCAGAATCATGAACTATACAGGATGTGTGTACAGAATCATGAACTATACAGGATGTTTGTACAGAATCATGAACTGTACAGGATATGTGTACAGAATCATGAACTATGTATGATATGTGTACAGAATCATGAACCCCTCAGGATATGCGTACAGAATCATGAACTCCTCAGGATATGTTTACAGAATCATGAACTCCTCAGGATATGTGTACAGAATCATGAACTCCCCAGGATTTGTGTACAGAATCTTGAACTCCTCAGGATATGTTTACAGAATCATGAACTCCCCAGGATTTGTGTACAGAATCTTGAACTCCTCAGGATATGTTTACAGAATCATGAACTCCTCAGGATATTTGTACAGAATCATGAACTCTTCAGAATGTGTGTCCAGAATCATGAACTCCTCAGGATATGTGTACAGAATCATGAACGATCCAGGATGTGTGTACAGAATCAAGAACTCTTCAGGATGTGTGTCCAGAATCATGAACTGTACAGGATGTGCGTACAGAATCATGAACTATACAGGATGTATGTACAGAATCATGAACTCCTCAGTATATGTTTACAGAATCATGAACTACTCAGGATATTTGTACAGAATCATGAACTCTTCAGAATGTGTGTACAGAATCATGAACGATCCAGGATGTGTGTACAGAATCAAGAACTCTTCAGGATGTGTGTCCAGAATCATGAACTGTACAGGATATGTGTCCAGAATCATGAACTATACAGTGTGTGTGTTTACAGAATCATGAACTCCTCAGGATATTTGTACAGAATCATGAACTCTTCAGAATGTGTGTACAGAATCATGAACGATCCAGGATGTGTGTACAGAATCATGAACTCTTCAGGATGTGTGTACAGAATCATGAACTGTACAGGATATGTGTCCAGAATCATGAACTGTACAAGATGTGCGCACAGAATCATAACTTCCTCAGAATATGTGTACAGAATCATGAACTATACAGGATATGTGTACAGAATCATGAACTCTCCAGGATGTGTGTACAGAATCATGAACTATACAGAATATGTGTACATAATCATGAACTATAAGGATATGTGTACAGAATCATGAACTATACAGGATGTGCGTACAGAATCATGAACTATACAGGATGTGCGTACAGAATCATGAACTATACAGGATGTGCGTACAGAATCATGAACTATACAGGATGTATGTACAGAATCAAGAGCTCCTCAGGATATGTGTACAGAATCATGAACTCCTCAGGATATGTGTACAGAATCATGAACTCTTCAGGGTATGTGTACAGAATAATGAACATCTCAGGATGTGCGTACAGAATCATGAACTCCTCAGGATGTGTGTACAGAATCATGAACTCCTCAGGATGTGTGTACAGAATCATGAAGTATACAGGATGTACGTACAGAATCATGAACTATCCAGGATGTGTTCAGAATCATGAACTCTTCAGGATGTGTGTACAGAACCATGAACTATACGGGATGTGCGTACAGAATCATGAACTATACAGGATGTACGTACAGAATTATGAGCTGCTCAAGATGTGTACAGAATCATGAACTCCTCAGGATGTGTGTACAGAATCATGAACTCTTCAGGATATGTTTACAGAATCATGAACTCTTCAGGATATGTGTACAGAATCATGAACTCCTCGGGATATGTGTACAGAATCATGAACTACACTGTATGTGTCTACAGTATCCTGGATACTACAGGATGTTTGACAAGTTGAACAAAAACGAGTTTAACATGACCCGTCGATCATGACTTATTAAACATGGCCAGTTTGACATGACCAGTTGAATATGACGGGTTGAATATGACGGGTTCTCACTCGTCTACACGCCCAGTTCAATACTTGGTGCCAAGAAGGGTTGTTTAACATCATCAAGCGGTAAATGTCTAAGACCTTCCAAATGTTAAGTGCGCGTCGTAATATATCTAATATACTGTTCAAAGGCGGCGTAAAACACAATTCACTCACCCACTGCGAATGCATGTTTGTAACGAATGAGTCAACTGTATCTTGCCCTTTGCACGCCTTCTGTGTGGTTCGCTTGTCGCGCAGACCACCGTGGTTGATTCCCCACTTGTGTGAATGTCATCATTGTCGTCCCCGTGCTGATGTTGCTGGACTACTCTGACGCCGACAAACACGGCACGTCTTCACCCAGCACTGCCTCATCGTGACGAGACACCTCTGATACCTCTTACACCATACTCAGGCATGTGTCCCGTTATACCGCGGTATGTGGAAACCATAAAGCACCTCGTTGACAGACATTCTCAGGTTAACGTCGTCTCGTGTCACTCATGTCGATGAGCGTCGACGTAGACCATCTTAGAAAAAACCCGCAATTGTCAAGCTGGATACATTTGAGTCATTGTTGACAACGGAGATGTAGGTTTTCTTTTTCGACAAACAGTGAAAACTCTCAGTCGTGGTATTGAAGCTAGTCATTGATGAGCGTGACTTGACACGCAATACTGCTCTACATGGTCATAACAGGATCTGGTTTGTTTTGTGTAACCCACCCGAGCGTTCATCCCATTGTGCCAGGGCCTCATCTAAATCCTTTAATCCCCACTACAGACGGCGCGGCATAAAAAATTAACATGGCGTAAAATTTCAGCCATGTCTCGGAGTTAGCGTTGTGAAATGGCGGTTGTTCATTGTCTGCTAGCCTTCGCCTCTGGCTTGAACCGTCCCCATCTTTACTGCAGTCTTTGTCGCTGCCTGGCGCTCCGTCTAACACGTTGATTCAGGCGGCACAAACAACATTCCGTGTTTCCGAAACGAAAGACAAAAGCAATTTCGTGGTGGATTCGAACCATGACCCACTGATGATTTCGCGCTCCCTTGGACACCGGAAACGACATGACAAGTACTTGTTGTAGTGTTGTATCGCAGTGTTGTATCGCACTGTTGTATCCAGTAGCGTTGGCCCATCACGGGTCTAGGGGTACTCACAATCTTGTATCTGTCGGGAAGTAGCTATAGTCTCAATGATGTAAAAGTGCCAATACTGACAGGATACTGTTTATCTGTTGCAAAGAAGTGGCAACATTCTGTATCTGAGGTAAAATGGGATATAGTGTCGCGTCCAAGATTATTCGGTTTTTATAGCGACGTGCATGCGTGTGTGTGTGTGTGTGGCTGCTTGTACTTGTCCGGACTGATGCCGATTTATAGTGCTAGCTCACTGAGATACCATGCCGCAGTTTTGACATGAATATCCCAGTCAGACACAGTATACTGACTCCGAGCCGACCAGCCCTTCTTTAAGCCCCTGAATGCCGAGCGCCAGACAGGGTAACAACAAGTATCATCTTTTAACGTCTTTTGGTATGACGCGGCCGGGGATCGAGCCGCGGACCTTCCGCTGTCTGGGATGACGCTCTACCACTGGATGGGTACAATGTATGAAGCCCATTTCTGGTGTCCCCCGCCGTGATATTGCTGGAATATTGCTAAAAGCGGCGTAAAACCATACTCACTCACTCACTCAGTCTTCCGCTAGACCACCGAGGCGGTTGATTCTGTAGGACACTGTTGTATACATTTGCCTGTATTATGTAGACTACTGATAATCACTTACGTAAATGTGCCAACATTCTATAGACTACTGATAATCACTGGCGTAAATGTGCCAACATTCTGTGGACTACTGATAATCACTTACGTAAATACGCCAACATTCTGTGGACTACTGATACTCACTTACGTAAATGTGCCAACATTCTGTAGACTACTGATAATCACTTGCGTAAATGTGCCAACATTCTGTGGACTACTGATAATCACTTGCGTAAATGTGCCAACATTCTGTGGACTACTGATAATCACTTACGTAAATGTGCCAACATTCTGTGGACTACTGATAATCACTTGCGTAAATATGCCAACATTCTGCAGAATACAAGTTATCACTGTTGATAACTCGCTGTGAAGCAACAAACAAACAAACAAACTATAGTTTCAGACGCCCGAGTGATGTCGGAACGAGATGGAGGCAGAGAAGGCTTGTTTTAACCGTTGACTGTTTCAGAGAACAAAATACCCCAAGCTGACAATGACCAAGCGATGCAACCACTGCACCCCGAGTACGTGGCGGGTGCTTGACGTGAACTTGATCCGGGGATCTCACACTTAATGTTCCCCCTCCATGTTTTAGCGGTATCAAATGCATGTCGTGCACAGTGTAATAGTGGTAATTACTCCCCGACACCTACACATCGACGACATAGTGACCCGGTGTTAGGTATCACATTCTCCCACCGACAAATGTACCGGAACACACATTCTTGTACTTGCTGCAGGCGGCGAGGTGAGCCTTGTCAGACTCACCCACCGGCAGATGGCCCGGGGTCTCCTGGAGACGACAACAAAGCCGGTTTTATATGTCCGTTTCAGCCACAGACAACAGTCACCGAATTCACCAGAGGAGCAGGTGTGATGTGACACCGGCAAACGTGACAACGTTGCCGCTAGCTGTGGCGTTGACATGAAATACGGTTGGTTATTGATACCTGCCGCCCCGGCTGACATTTACCTGTGTTTTGTGAGTTATGAATACAGACTTCATCCCTAACTCTACCGATATCTCGGCCAACAGACTTGCAGGGCCATGTGGACGCTCGGTGTCAGCGTGACAACCTCGAACTGCACTGAACACAGGTAGGTGGGAGACTTGACGTGACTGTCACAGTCTATAGCATTTGTTGTAGCATTTGTGACACGGTGCGTCACGAACATAGTGGTGCCAGAATGAATTTGGAATCATGAAATGCACTGTATGTCCTTTTAGTTATTCGTTCCGTGTTCCAAAATGCTGAATCCATTCTTTCTTTCTAAGTCTGAGTACCAGGGTGCCGTTGTACAAAGCGATCTTAGCGCTAAGGGGGTCGTAACTACCACGCCTTAACACAGCCTTAACACAGTCTTAGCGCTAAGGTTGTTTTGTACAACGGCACCCTGGACCTCTTCTTCCAAGTATTAAAGATGTAGATGTGTTTTACACGAATTATGTAGACGTACGCAAACTGTCATCACCGGTCTACACACGCAACAGCAGCATACACTGTTACAATTTAACTGCTTTTCTCGAACATATTCACTTCCTTCTACAGCATAATTAAACCGCCATAACTCCGCCCTGTAATACAGCGTTATGTAAATTAATGCAGCGACATCACGCTCTCAACTTCCCAACTTCCATCCACTACAGAGGGGATACGTGGATTTATTGCACACCAGGCTGTCATATAGCCAGCGTACGTTCATGACACACGTCACACGATATAGCGGGTGATCTTTACTCTGTTGTCAGAAACATGATGACGTCACACGACATAGCGAGGATATCTTTACTCTGTTGTCAGAAACACACGATGACGTCACACATTATAGCGAGGAGGTCTTTACTCTGTTGTCAGAACACGATGACGTCACACGATATAGCGGGGATATCTCTACTTTGATGTCAGAAAGACACGATGACGTTACACGATATAGCGGGGACGTTTGTACTCTGTAGTCAGAAACACATGATGACGTTACATGATATAGCGGGGATATCTCTACTCCCTTGTCAGAAAGACACGATTACGTCACACGACATATCAGGAATGTCTTTACTCTGTCATACGACATGGCGGGGAATCTTTTCTTTGTTAGGTCTTTGAAAGGCATTTCGAAGTGATACACACGAGGAATAGAATATGTGGATGTCAACTTCTTTGTTATGAGGAACACAACCTTTCGAGGTAAATGCTTACTCCTTCAACAGGTGAATGAATGCCATGAGGCAGAGAGTATATGTATGTACCTGTTAGGACAACATAATTAATAAGATAAAAAAGGTGGAGAATAACAAAGGGTAGAAATAACAAATGAAGCCAACAGATGATAGACGCTGATAGGTGACTAGCAATAGACACTGGAAGCCAACACTTTACTGTAATTAGCGCTGATAGTATGGAAGCCAGTACTTAAGTTATCAAAGATAAGTAATAGGCAATGGGCAATGGTCGGGGGTTTGGTTAAACGATAGGTCAACGAATCGAAATAGCATTGGGCACATGGAAGCCAGCTAGATAATAGGCACCGACACAGATCAAAGCAATAATTCCCAAGTACAGAGCAGAAAGGTTCCCTGGTCACGGTCCATGGCTGGCCTGTGTCTCCTGATGTCAATGGTTTTTTGTAGTTTTCTTTTGTTGCCAGTTGATGTTGTTGGTAGACAGGACTTTGGTGGCTTCCCACATGATGTTATGGTTTTGGTTCTTCACTATGTGTTCGGAAATAGCGGATTTCAGGTCTTGTTTGTTAACAGAAGTCCGATGTTCTTTGAGTCAAGTGTTGAGGGGTCTGAGGGTTTCTCCAATGTTCTGGTGGCCGCAGTTGCTGGGGATCTGGTATATACATCCTCGAGGGTTGGGACTTACGCAACTTGTGCCTCTGCCATTGGCTTGTAGATGGGTCTTAATGGACCTGCCGCTGGAGAAGGTGACATCTATGTTGGCTTTGTTCTTGATGAGGCGGGCAATCTGATCAGTGACAGGGCCTTGACAGGGTATGGTGATTCTGATGGGCGATGGAGCTGGTTTGGGTCTGGGATTAGAGTTCTTGAGGGTCTTGCGGATGGTTTTGGAGACAGGATGGAGGAGGACAGGATAGCTGTTGAGGGAAGTGAAGGTTTCCTTGAGATGGTCAAGTTCACTGCTGAGGACATCAGGGTGGCAAATGGATTTGGCACGTCGGGTGAGGGTAGTGATGATAGCTTGTTTTATCTTGGGATTGTGGCAGGAGTTGTAGTGGATGTACTGGTCTGTGTGTGGGGGGGCTTGCGGTACACTGATGTTCTTTGTCCACCATCTGTAGTTTGGAGGGACTACGAAAGGAAGGTGTTGGTTGGTTTCGGTATCCATGGTGAACTGGATTCTATGGTGCAGGGTGTTGCGATGTTTGAGGAGCTCTGTAGGGTCGTTCGGAAGGTCTATGGTGGTGAATGTGTAGTCTACTTTTCGGTATAGCAGAGGGGTTGGTGGGGAGGGCTGATTCTTCAAAGGATGTCATTAAGATTTCAGTGATGAGTGGACATAGAGGGTAGCCCATAGGTTGTTCGTGGATTTGCTTGTAGATCTTGTTGTTGACAGTGAAGTATGATGTATCAAAGCAGCTGGAGGCAAGGTTGATGATGCTGTCGATTGTCTTTGTCTAGGTGTCTTGGTCGTTGATTCTATTAAGTAGCTTGTTGCGGAGGATGTCAATCCTTGAAGATGGATGTTGGTGAAGAGGTGGATAACGTCATACCTAACCATCAGTTGTCTCTCTGTTCTGGTGGAGGTGTTTTAGGGTCTTTTCATGTTGGCGTTCTAGTTTGGCAGTGGGGTCCTTCTTGATGGTGAGCTAGGTGGTCGTGTCAGAGAGGGTGTTGTTGACGACCTGCAGGAAGTCTGGGGTGTTCATGACGACAGCTGTTTGCTTTGGTCAACTTCCGCTATGGTGATGGTCTCATCCTTGCCAAGTCCAATGATGGCATGTCTTTCTTGGGTGGTGTGGTTTAGGCGTGGCTTGTTTTTTTCTTGATAGTGTCTATATTCTGATGGCTAAGGTAGTCCATGTTGCCATTAGGGGCCAGTTGTTGGAGTCCACTCTCGATGCTGGTGATGAAGGCGTCTGTGTTGATCTTGGCGCTGACTGGGACATACTTCAGGCCTTGGGCGAGGAGGGAGGCCTGTGCAGATGTGAGGGTCTTGCTGCTCAAACTAACTACAGTCTTGTTGGTAGTTCTGGGGCTGGCTTCTGCGACATGGTGTTGGCGTGGGCGTTGTAGTTGAGCTTGTTGATGTGAGATGTCTTGATTTCCTCGTTGAGCTGGTGTCGGGTGGTCTGGGCTAGGACTGGGTCGTGTGGTACAGGTCAGGTATGAGGACATCTTCTAGGTGGGATCTTACTGTTTCAATCTGCGTGTGGAGGTGGGGCTCTGTTGATACAAACACCCTGTGACGTCATATGATATGGCGGGTACACCTCCCCTCTGTTGTTACAAACACCATATTATTTCCCACGTGGTGAAGATACAGGTGGTAAGATACTAAATCCGTACGTCACACGTGTGTCGTACAAGGTTGACCTCGTATTATTCGTTTTGATCGGATAACCGTGACCTCTGTCACACCGGAACTACTTTTTTTCATTCATTAAAAAATCACGAGACGTCATTCGCTTTTACAACTACAAGGCAGAACTGAATGAATCTCATAAAAGCGAGAGACATTTACACACCCTTTACAATCACTTTGCATTCTATATTAGTAATGCATAGAGCTTCTACAGACATTATATAATCTTGCTATACCCATATGCAATGTACGACTACCGATAGATCGAGGGTCCCTATGAGAATACCCACCACTTTCGTGACTTTCAGATTTAACATAAATGGTTAAGAGTGGTGAAATGATGTCAGTTTAAACTATCTGGACAGATATCTAGGCTTACGTTAGATGCCCCGGTTGTGCCATCAGTGTCCCCATTTGAAGAGGATTGTGTGACATTGCTTCCGAAGGCGTTCGTTAATGAATGCGCATACACTACCAGATCACTCAAAGTGAACAGTTCCGATACAACTCATTCGAAAACTCGAAGTGTGCCTGACCTCTGTTTTGTGGCCCAAACATCCTAAACGTGAAAATAACATTCTCTATTGATCTTTGATCTATTTTGACACATAGACATACATACACATACACACACGCATATACATATCCACACAGAAACGCACCCATACAGACACACCACGCACGCACACATACAGACACATCACACACACATACACACATACATACGCACGCACAGACACAAATACACACGCACGCACACATACACATACACGCATACGTACATGTACACACACACGCACGCACGCAAACACACACACACATGCAACATGGTGGCACACACATACAGACACATCACACACACATGCACACATACATACGCACGCACACATACACATGCACGCATAGGTACATATGCACACGCACGCACGCGCGCACGAATACACACACACATACACATGCAACATGGTGGCACACACATACTGGAACATCACACACATACACACATACACATACACGCATACGTACATGTACACACACACGCTCACGCACGCACGCACGCACACACACACACATGCAACATGGTGGCACACACATTCAGGCACATCACACACATACACATACACGCATATGTACATGTACACACACGCTCACGCACGCACGAACACACACACACACGCTCACGCACATACACACACACATACACACACACACGCTCACGCACGCACGAACACGCACATACACACACACACACGCTCACGCACGCACGAACACGCACATACACACACATACACACACACACACACACGCTCACGCACGCACGAACACACATACACACACACACGCTCACGCATGCACGCACGAACACACACACACTCACACGCTCACGCACATACACACACACATACATACACACACGCTCACGCACGCACGAACACACACACACACACACACACACACACACACACACACACACACACACACACACACACACACATGCAGCATGGTGGCACCTGTCATTCCCCGTCAAGGCACCACGACTGTGTTGGATTACGTCTATGAATCAAGTGACGATGACATTTCGAACTGGGGAGTGATAGGGGAAGTAAGTGATGAAGCCACGCCGTGCCAGACTCCGGCGATGTACGACGATGGAGCCCGCACCACGACGTACCGTCTGTCCACCGAGGTAGGCTACATTGTGAAGAGTTAAATAATGACATGTTCTATCAGATTCAGGGTAGAGAATTATATTATCATTTTCTTTTTTCACGTCGTGCTAATCATCTTATGGTCTTGGTGACGATTGTTGTTTTGCTGAATGCTGTTCAAATATGTTTGATGCGCATTGCGTTATGTTCCCCGACGGAAAGACGGAAAACTATAGTTAAACAAACAGCATTTCTTTATTTTAACTGAACCCATAAAGACTAACAGAAATTGTGAAGCATCCTCTGTGTGCAGATTATTTGGTAGGACTAGTCACGTTGCGTGTGTCGTGTTGAGCGTGAGACACTATGCTATACATTGCTGGAGCAGCGTCTCTTCAGTGTAGACCTATAGTATTAAAGACAACATGTAGCATGGGGTGATATAAAGTAAATATTGAAAGTAGTGTGCATCGATGCCTTTATCACAAAACATCTTTCTAAGTTCCAATATACATATGCAATCTGAAATGACACACATCTTGTTTCTATGGTTATAGAGGATGTATACAACACCCTTGTTTCTATGGTTATATAGGATGTATACAACACCCTTGTTTCTATGGCTATATAGGATGTATACAACACCCTTGTTTCTATGGTTATATAGGATGTATACAACACCCTTGTTTCTATGGTTATATAGGATGTATACAACACCCTTGTTTCTATGGTTATATAGGAAGTATACAACACCCTTGTTTCTATGGTCATATAGGATGTATACAAAACCCTTGTTTCTATGGTTATATAGGATGTATACAACACCCTTGTTTCTATGGCTATATAGGAAGTATACAACACCCTTGTTTCTATGGTTATATAGGATGTATACAAAACCCTTGTTTCTATAGTTATATAGGATGTATACAAAACCCTTGTTTCTATGGTCATATAGGATGTATACAACACCCTTGTTTCTATGGTTATATAGGATGTATACAACACCCTTGTTTCTATGGCTATATAGGAAGTATACAACACCCTTGTTTCTATGGTTATACAGGATGTATACAACACCCTTGTTTCTATGGTTATATAGGAAGTATACAACACCCTTGTTTCTATGGTTATATAGGATGTATACAACACCCTTGTTTCTATAGTTATATAGGAAGTATACAACACCCTTGTTTCTATGGTTATATAGGATGTATACAACACCCTTGTTTCTATAGTTATATAGGATGTATACAAAACCCTTGTTTCTATGGTTATATAGGATGTATACAACACCCTTGTTACAATGGTTATATAGGATGTATACAACACCCTTGTTTCTATGGCTATATAGGAAGTATACAACACCCTTGTTTCTATGGTTATATAGGATGTATACAACACCCTTGTTTCTATGGTTATATAGGATGTTTACAACACCCTTGTTTCTATGGTTATATAGGATGTTTACAACACCCTTGTTTCTATGGTTATATAGGAAGTATACAACACCCTTGTTTCTATGGTTATATAGGAAGTATACAACACCCTTGTTTCTATGGTTATATAGGAAGTATACAACACCCTTGTTTCTATGGTTATATAGGAAGTATACAACACCCTTGTTTCTATGGTTATATAGGAAGTATACAACACCCTTGTTTCTATGGTTATATAGGAAGTATACAACACCCTTGTTTCTATGGTTATATAGGATGTATACAACACCCTTGTTTCTATGGTTATATAGGATGTATACAACACCCTTGTTTCTATGGTTATATAGGATGTATACGAAGGCTGAAAAACTAACGGTATTACATAACGGTATTACCAGTCGCACGTTAATAAAGCGAATTGCTGCTTTTTCAGATTTCTTAGTTGAATATATGTGAATCATACCGATTAATATAATGAATTCACTGCATAGATTTGGAGGATACGATGGAAGGGAATTATCTTGATCTTGCAAGGCACACTTCTACCCTTTTTACCCAACTTGCACCTGTTGGTACACTAAAGGAAATAATTTGAAATGTACACTGCGTATTCCACATAACAGGCCCAGCACCCTGGTTGTCCATATCATACCCTGGAGATTTCTAAAGATCACAACTGTCAACCCGGGGCTGACGACCTTTATTTCCCCCGACTTGTGCTATTACTGGCTTTACCCCCAACAGACTGATGAATTCAAGTTGTCACCCATCCCGCGACCCAAATACCGTACAATAGATTCATCACAGCAATTGCACGTACATTCATGCCACTGTACACGACCGTGGGCCCTGACTCGATGGAAAACCCGTGTTCCGCTCTCAGATACATTACTTAACATTGCTTTAGTGTTTAAGTCATAGGCTCATAGGATAAATATGTGTGTGAACAGACTGCATTCCTGTCTGTCATGAAGTTGGTTATAATTCAATTGCCACTAACTGATGGGGTATTCCAGTTGTGTCACACGTGTTCATTACTTGAAATCCAGTCTCGGTGTCTCACGCGATAAAGCCGTTATCCCCGGTGTTCCTCGCTATTTTTCTATAGTAATATATGATGAATACCAGACCGTTGTTTCTATAGTTATATAGGATGTATACAGGTTCTTTGTTTCTATAGTTATATAATATTTATACAACACCCATTTCTACAGTTATATAGGATGTATACAACACCCTTGTTTCTATTATTATATTTGATGTATTCAAGACCCTTTCTTCTGTCGTTATACACGATGTATGCCATGCCGTTGTTTGGACGTATAGAACACCTTTGCTTCTATAGTTATATAGGATATATACAACACAAGTGTTTCTATGGTTATATTGAATATATACAACATCTTTGTTTCTATGGTTATATAGGATGTATACAACACCCTTGTTTCTATGGTTATATAGGATATATACAGCACCCTTGTTTCTAAGGTTATATAGGATATATACAGCACCTTTGTTTCTATGGTTATATAGGAAGTATACAACACCCTTGTTTCTATGGTTATATAGGATATATACAGCACCCTTGTTTCTAAGGTTATATAGGATATATACAGCACCTTTGTTTCTATGGTTATATAGGATATATACAACACCAGTGTTTCTATGGTTATATTGAATATATACAACATCTTTGTTTCTATGGTTATATTGGATGTATACAACACCCTTGTTTCTATGGTTATATAGGATATATACAGCACCTTTGTTTCTATGGTTATATAGGAAACATACAACACCCTTGTTTCTATGGTTATATAGGATATATACAGCACCCTTGTTTCTAAGGTTATATAGGATATATACAGCACCTTTGTTTCTATGGTTATATAGGAAACATACAACACCCTTGTTTCTATGGTTATATAGGATATATACAGCACCCTTGTTTCTATGGTTATATAGGAAACATACAACACCCTTGTTTCTATGGTTATATAGGATATATACAGCACCCTTGTTTCTAAGGTTATATAGGATATATACAGCACCTTTGTTTCTATGGTTATATAGGAAGTATACAACACCCTTGTTTCTATGGTTATATAGGATATATACAGCACCTTTGTTTCTATGGTTATATAGGAAACATACAACACCCTTGTTTCTATGGTTATATAGGATATATACAGCACCCTTGTTTCTAAGGTTATATAGGATATATACAGCACCTTTGTTTCTATGGTTATATAGGAAGTATACAACACCCTTGTTTCTATGGTTATATAGGATATATACAGCACCTTTGTTTCTATGGTTATATAGGAAGTATACAACACCCTTGTTTCTATGGTTATATAGGATATATACAGCACCCTTGTTTCTATGGTTATATAGGATGTATACAACACCCTTGTTTCTATGGTTATATAGGATGTATACAACACCTTTGTTTCTATGGTTATATAGGATGTATACAACACCCTTGTTTCTATGGCTATATAGGATATATACAACACCTTTGTTTCTAAGGTTATATAGGATGTATACAACACCCTTGTTTCTATGGTTATATAGGATATATACAGCACCCTTGTTTCTAAGGTTATATAGGATGTATACAACACCCTTGTTTCTTTGGTTATATAGGATGTATACAACACCCTTGTTTCTATGGTGATATAGGAAGTATACAACACCCTTGTTTCTATGGTTATATAGGATATATACAGCACCCTTGTTTCTATGGTTATATAGGATGTATACAACACCCTTGTTTCTATGGTGATATAGGACGTATACAACACCCTTGTTTCTATGGTGATATAGGATGTATACAACACCCTTGTTTCTATGGTGATATAGGATGTATACAACACCTTTGTTGCCATAGACATTGCTAATCTCCTCCAATAATGGAAAAGTACATTTGAAAGTTATTCATGTCATATCATAAATGACCTGTAATTAATGAAAAGCGGATAACAGAAACAAAATCCTTTTCATAGTCGTAATATGTCTGCTAAAAGCAGAGTCGTTTGTACAATTCCGACGTTATCATGAGCACGTGTCTATGAATCACCAAATAGTAATGATGCCAGGTTTTGCGAAAAGGTGAGCCCCTCTGGTGGTACCCGTCACAAACACAGGCAAAGGCAAGTCAATCGATAGCTGAAGAAAACGTGGGAACATATAGTACAAGTCGAAATTGGGAACTGAACTGGACATGATGTTTGTCTCTGATGCGTCATATTCAGAAATGTGCACCGCAAATCTACCAAAACACTTGTTGAAAGCTTCACTGTGGCTTTGAATGTTGTAACTTTGTTCAAACAACTTTTGATGAAGAGTGGTTCAACAACATACAATGCCCTTCTTGGTATATTCTTGTGGAGAGCGACGGCTATACCATGCTTTGTGTGACGTATATCCTGCTAATATGTACAAACTTTGAGACAACCACAACAAAATGTGTCCATATGATAAAATGTGATCTCGTCCAAGCAGACAGTTACAAATGACAGTGACACTGGTCACAAGAATTATTAAAGTTGTTTCTGCACTGAAGAACATCTGTCGCACATCTGATTCTCCTGAAGTTATCTATGGCGTATACACTTCTGTCTATAGTCCTACATGACGCATAACATACTCACATAAGTGGCAATTTGTGTATACAAGATCCTCGTGTGTATAGTTTATCTATGTTGTCTCACCGGTACATGTTCATTGTGATGGGCGCTTTGTAAGTTTAAATGTTTCTGTCCTTCACTGGCATCAAATCTTATCTCTGAAGATCCGGGGTAGAAAAGGTCTTCAGCAACCCATGCTTGTCGTAAAAGGCAACTATGCTTGTCGTAAGACTAGCGGGATCGGGTGGTCAGGCTCCCTGACTTGGTTGATGCATGTCATCGGTCCCAATTGCATGGACAGAAGCTCATGATGTTAATCACTGGATTGTCTGGTCAAGACTCGATTGTTTACTGACCACCGCCATGTAGCTGGAATATTGCTGAGTGCGGCGTTAAACAACAAACGAACAACTCTTTGATTAATCTTAGCTTTATGGTTGGGATCTACAGAGTTATCTCCCTTTTTATGGTTTATCTCCAGCTCGTTTCGAGCGCGCAACATCTTTGTTCCCCTCCCAATATCATCTCTGGCACCAAGAATCCAGCGGCTAGTACAATATTCTCGTAATTTGCCCCAAATACTGTGACATTTCTATTTTTGTGTATGTTTTGGTAATGCCATTTACTATTTCCCAGGTGAATTAACGTTTGTTTGTTTAATCAGACTGGTTCAGACTGGACCAGACTGCAGACTAACAACGGAAAAGCATCGACTGTAACCCAGAGTTCATCTTCCCGAGGCAAGGGAGTTAACTGAGTTTAAAAGTCCAGTTTCCACCCTTGCCGAACTAGACTGGAATTCCTGGGCTCGATCGTAGCGCCACCAGTGGCTATTACGAGTTATGTCCTTTCCAAGCCTCTCCTATTGACCAATCAGATTCCACCTCTCGTATCACTTGCATTGGTTTCAAACAAAACTGTTGCGCCCGGTCAAGACGGTCTGATCGATAATCAAGATCTATATTGTGATAAAACGAGGCTTACATCGCGAAGTGCATCAAATCACGTGAGCATCTTGATTAAAAACATGAAAATATTTAGAAAATATCTGTTGAGAACGAGTGAGCGGTGCACATGCTTTGTAAATCCTGCAGTCGACCGAAATCTGCATGACACTCTTCGAACCGGATTTCGATTTCGGTGCGCGATTTTGATTGGACTATGCATAGATTCGTTAGTCCAGCCAAAATCTAACTCCATAATACCAGCCTAGTTCGACAAGGGTGGAAACTGGACTTTTTTTAGTCAGTTAACTCACTTGCCCCGGGAAAATGCCCAGAGTTATGAATCTGCACATCTTACACACATCTTCCATTCAACAAATTATATATGGTTTTGACCTGTTTCATTTTTTAACTCTTTCAACACCGTAGGCCGGTATACCGGCCAAGAAGCATTCAGTCCCCAGACACGGTAGGCCGGTATACCGGCCAAGCCTTAGTCACGTCAAAATGGTATATATTTTTATGGACCTACCTGTAATAGCATTCATTTATTAAATCTATCACATTTCACAATGTCTGAAATACGTATTCCATTTCAATTTATCATTTTTTATCGATAAATTAAAAAATTATTCACTATTTCCCGCGATGTTATTGAAAATAAAATTCTCGGACACAATTTTCGACAACGGGTGCACATCGAACATGTCAAAGAGCAAAATAAAAACGTTTTAAAGAAATCTTTAAACATATTATACAAAGTAATAAATAAAATTTAGTATTTCCATCTTTTCGTGCGATTGCGTGTAATGTAAGTCAAATGACATCTCGGCTTTCGTCGCCTTGAATTCTCGGCTCGGACACGATGTTTTATGCAAAAAATATATGCATGCAAAATCTTTGTCACAGCTCGTAACCTAGCACGATACATTCACAAAGTTCCATGTTTTTAATATATTTCGTGATTTCCTGCTTTAAACGTTCAGAATAACACGATTTAACAAAAATCTTTCGTCAACTTCTGAAAATTATCAAACACGAACTTGGTATCACAGCTGTAATTTGATTGGCTGCCTTAGGTCACGTGCTCAAATTTGACCAATCACGAACCTTGTAGTAGATTTCGGCAAGAAAGTATCATTAGACACCAATTTCAATCCAATGAAATCTCTTGTTATAACTACGAAAAATAACCAGGCGATGTTTAGAGCGTGTAGATGAAGGAATAGGCATTCCAGCGATGTGTCATATGCCATTCTTCGACGAACGTGTTATTCATACGAAGTATCGAAAACGGAGGTATTTCTTCATATTACTGAGCGGACAGCTGCTGTTATGGGGTAATGGGTGATGACAGATACTATTTATAATTCTTTTTAAAATGATTTTCCAATTACGTAAACAATGAAAATAAAACAGAAATAGGTAAGTGGATTTTATGAAATCTTATATTTGCCGATAATCGTCAAGTTTTCGCTTCCATGGTCCTTAATCTGGATGTAAACAACGTGTTAGCTTACTTTTTTATTTACAACGAATTTAATTAAGTTGTAAATGCATTATTTTAAATAATGTGAAAAACATAACTTTCATATCTATAAACCATAGGATCAGACCTTTCAAATGGTGTATAACATGTAGTAGCAAATATATTTTACAAGCAGATATTTTCTTTGATAAATGTTGGCTTCATCTATCACACAAGAGTCTCTGGGAACTTGGTGTCCCAGCAGTAAACACTTCTGGTTGACTGGTGTTGAAAGAGTTAATAATAAACACATCATAAAATGGTTAACTTTCAGTGAGAAAATATCCTAATACTTGAAAAAAATTCTCTTTTGGGTATTTATCGCTTATTGACAATGTTTCTATGGACACTTAACGATATCTGTATTGAGAGTCCATGGCTTGACGACTCCACGTACCCAAGCCTGATGATACGGTCACTTTTATGCGTACATGTGTACTGACACTTCACTGATGCAGTTTTTGTAGCATATCTATACAATTATGCATAACAGTATGTAAAGCACACTGAAAGGCCGCAGTTAGGCAAGTGTGCTCTGATTTCAGAATCAACGCATGTGGTTTTAAACAAGAGTGTGAGTGAGTTGAAATTTAGCGTCGCATCGGTTTTATTTCAGCCATATAGCGACGAGACCAAGGCAGAGAGTTGCAGCTCCGTGCATGTTTGTGGCCGCCAAACACAATGGGGAGCTGCAGGTGGCAGCGATACCGCAGAGAGCTCCGCTAACGGGTTATCGCTGTGAGGAGCCTAGACTTTCCAGACTGGTGTTGTGACATCAGTTTGTGCATGATCGAGGCATCTGCCTCAGATGAAACACGAAAATGAAACTATTTGCGCGCACTTCCTGCTTATTTACTACGGCCATCGGTTCCGAAGGGAATTTCCTACATCGAATACTCAATTTGAAAGTACATAAAACTTTCTCGACATGGCAAAATGTTCACTGAAACACGCATGAGGAAGGGGATGACTTCACGTGCTTATTAGCGCCAGGTCAGATAAAGTATGGGACCAAGATCGTCTTAGCGCTAAGATCGCTTTGTGCAGCGGCGCCCTTGGTACCAGAATGTGAAACATATATAGATTACAAAACGAGTTCCGTCAGATACCGTTTTCATTAACGAGTGTATTTCCTATACAAGACTTGTAATAGAAACGTTGTCTGACGGGGTCGAGTGAAGTAGTTCACGTATTACTTACTTAAACATTGCATGTGAAGCCAACATTCGTAGCTGGGAGTTCGGCCACAGACTTTCAACCTGGCATTGCAGTGCGCAGCGTTCTCCGGCATCGATTGTAAGAAACGATAAGATGGGCATCTGAAAACACGTTAATAACATCATAAACACAAACAACACCAAGGTAGAAACATCTGCATCCAATGCTTCAAACTCGGCACAGTATACTGACTCCGAGCCGATCAGTCCTTGTTTTAGCCCCTGAATGCCGAGTGCCAGACAGGGTAACAACAAGTACCATCTTTTAACGTCTTTTGGTATGAGGCGGTCGGGGATCGAACCCCGGACCTTCCGCTCTCCGGGCGAACGCTCTACCACTAGACCACAGAGCCGGTCTCATTCAGATGAATGTCTGGAGATGATTGTTTTCAGATGATTGTATGCAGACGATTGAATGTAGGTGATTGTATGTAGATGATCGTATACAGATGATTGTATGCAGATGATTTTAAGCAGATGATTCTTTGCAGATGATTGTATGTAGATGATCGTATGCAGAGGATAGTATGCAGATGATTTTATGCAGATGATTGCATGCAGATGATCGTATGCACAGGATTGTATGTAGATGATTGTATGCAGATGATTGTATGCAGATGGTTGTATTTGGGTGATTGTATGCAGATGATTGTATTTGGGTGATTGTAGGCAGATGATTGTATGTAGATGATCGTATGCAGAGGATAGTATGCAGATGATTTTATGCAGATGATTTTATGCAGATGATCGTATGCAGAGGATTGTATGTAGATGATTGTATGCAGATGATTGTATGTAGATGATCGTATGTAGATGATAGTATGTAGATGATTGTATGTAGATGATCGTCTGCAGGTGATCGTATGCAGATGATTGTATGTAGATGATTGTATGTAGATGATTGTATGTAGATGATTGTATTTGGATGATTGTATTTGGATGATTGTATCTGGATGATTGTATGCAGAGGATCGTATGCAGATGATCGTATGCAGATGACTGTATGTAGATGATTGTATGTAGATGATTGTATACAGATGATTGTATGCAGAGGATTTATGCAGATGATTGTATGCAGAGGATTGCATGCAGATCATCGTATGCAGAGGATTGTATGCAGATGATTGTATGCAGAGGATTTATGCAGATATTGTATGCAGATGATTGCATGCAGATGATCGTACGCAGAGGATTGTATGCAGAGGATTGTATGCAGATGATTGCATGCATATGATCGTATGCAGAGGATTGTATGTAGATGATTGTATGCAGATGATTGTATGCAGGGGATTGTATGCAGATGATCTTATGTAGATGATCGTATGCAGATGATCGTATGCAGATGATCGTATGCAGATGATCGTATACAGATGATCGTATGCAGATGATCGTATGTCGATGATCGTATACAGAATATTGTGTGTAGATGATTGTATTTAGATGATCGTATGCAGATGATTGTATGCAGATGATTGTATGCAGATGACCGTATGTAGATGATCGTATACAGATGATTGTATGTAGATGATTGTATACAGAGGATTGTATGCAGAGGATTTAAACAGATGATTGTATGCAGAGGATTGCATGCGGATGATCGTATGCAGAGGATTGTATGCAGATGATTATATGTAGATGGTTGCATGCAAATGATTTCATGCAGATGATTGTATGCAGAGGATTGCTTGCAAATGATTGTATGCAGATGATTGTATGCAGATTATTTTATATGTTGAGGTGGTTGTAATTATGTTTAAGTGTCACCACCAAGGATTCATGACACGAGATTGCATTGGTTAAGATACGTACAAAATTTTTTATGGCTGCTCATTTGGTCCAAGTGAACCAATGATCATCGATAACCTCAAGGATTTGACAAATTCAAGTACAATATGTCAATAGTACAGCGAGTGCTGAGATGCATGCATTGTGTCAATAGTACAGCGAGTGTTGAGATGCATGCATTGTGTCAATAGTACAGCGATAGTTGAGATGCATGCATTGTGTCAATAGTACAGCGAATGGTGAGATGTATGCATTGTGTCAATAGTACAACGATAGTTGAGATGCATGCATTGTGTCAAGAGTACAGCGATAGTTGAGATGCATGCATTGTGTCAATAGTACAGCGATAGTTGAGATGTATGCATTGTGTCAATAGTACAGCGAGTGTTGAGATGCATGCATTGTGTCAATAGTACAGCGAGTGTTGAGATGCATGCATTGTGTCAATAGTACAGCGATAGTTGAGATGTATGCATTGTGTCAATAGTACAGCGAGTGTTGAGATGCATGCATTGTGTCAAGAGTACAGCGAGTGTTGAGATGCATGCATTGTGTCAATAGTACAACGATAGTTGAGATGTATGCATTGTGTCAATAGTACAGCGAGTGTTGAGATGCATGCATTGTGTCAAGAGTACAGCGAGTGTTGAGATGCATGCATTGTGTCAATAGTACAACGATAGTTGAGATGCATGCATTGTGTCAATAGTACAGCGATAGTTGAGATGTATGCATTGTGTCAATAGTACAGCGATAGTTGAGATGTATGCATTGTGTCAATAGTACAGCGAATGGTGAGATGCATGCATTGTGTCAATAGTACAGCGATAGTTGAGATGCATGCATTGTGTCAATAGTACAGCGATAGTTGAGATGTATGCATTGTGTCAATAGTACAGCGAGTGTTGAGATGCATGCATTGTGTTCCTGCCTCCCCGGTATGTTGTGATGGGTTGCTGGGGAGTACATCATCCGTCAAGGGGTGTATTCATGTTAAATGGTATCTCAGTGGGCTGGCACTATAAATCGACATCAGTCCGGACTAGTACAAGTAGACACACAATCACACACTCACGCACGCACGCACGCACGCACGCACACAAAAATCTTGGACACGATGTTAAATCCGATCCGCCTGTCTGAATACTTTCTTGCCAGAGTGCCATTTTAATAATTTTAATTGCATGCAAAACAATCTGCAAATCGGATTTAACATCGTGTCCAAGATTTTTGTGTGCGTGCGTGCGTGCGTGCATGCGTGCATGCGTGAGTGCGTGCGTGCGTGCGTGTGTGTGTGTATGTGTGTCTACTTGTACTTATCGGAGTGTTCGCCTGTCTGAATACTTAATTGTCTGAGTGTTCGCTTTTTTGAAAGCTTACTCGTCTGAGTCTTCGCTTGTCTGAATAATTACTTGTCTGAGTGTCCGCTTGTATGAATGCTAAATTGTCTCAGTGTTCGTTTTTCTGAAAGCTTACTCGTCTGAGTGTTCGCTTGTCTGTGTGTTCGCTTTTCTGAATACTTATTTGTCTGAGTGTTTGCTTGTCTGAATGTTCAATTGTCTGAGTGTTCGCTTGTATGAATACTTACTTGTTTGAGTATTCACTTGTCTGAAAACTTACTTGTGTTCGCTTGTCAGAATATCTGCTTGCCTGAGTGTCCCCTTGTGGACGTGTTCGCTTGTCTGAATACTTACTTGTCTGAGTGTTCGTTTGTCTGATTACTTACTTGTCTGAGTGTTCGCTTGTCTGAATGTTTACATTTCTGAGTGTTCGCGTGTCTGAATACATAATTGTCTGAGTGTTCGCTTGTCTGAGTGTTCGCTTGTCTGAATGCTTACTCATCTGAGTGTTTGCTTATCTGAATACTTACTTGTGTGATTGTTCGCTTCTCAGAATATCTGCTTGCCTGAGTGTCCGCTTGTGGAAGTATTCGCTTGTCTAAATACTTACTTGTCTGAGTGTTCGCTTGTCTGAATACTTACTTGTCTGAGTGTTCGCTTGTCTGAATGCTCACCTGTCTGAGAGTTCGCTTGTCTAAGTGTTCGTTTGTCTGAATGCTTACTCCCCTGAGTGTTTGCTTGTGTGTGTGATCGCTTGTCTGATTACTTACTTGTCTGAGTGTTCGTTTGTCTGATTACTTACTTGTCTGTGTGTTCGCTTGTGTGAATGCTTACCTGTTTGAGAGTTCGCTTGTCTAAGTGTTCGTTTGTCTGAATGCTTACTCCCCTGAGTGTTCGCTTGTGTGTGTGTTCGCTTGTCTGATTACTTACTTGTCTGAGTGTTCGCTTGTCTGAATGCTTACCTGTTTGAGAGTTCGCTTGTCTAAGTGTTCGTTTGTCTGAATGCTTACTCCCCTGAGTGTTCGCTTGACTGAGTGTTCGTTTGTCTGATTACTTACTTGTCTGTGTGTTCGCTTGTCTGAATGCTTACTCCTCTTAGTGTTCGTTTGTCTGATTACTTACTTGGCTGAGTGTTCGCTTGTCTGAATACTATTTGTCTGAGTGTTCGCTTGTCTGAATACTTACCTGTCTGATTGGTGTAGATACCTGATTTCTGCTTAGGATATGTATCTCCTAATTAGACATCTACATTCAGAGCAAACTGCAGGAAGAAAACCTTAAAACACATTCTCAAGGGTCGGGACACAGGTGTCCGTCCGGCCGTGTCACATTACATTGGCTTTTCCTCTGTGATGGATTTGATGGAAAGGTTACCATTGGTGAAACGTTTCAATAGACGACAGTCAAACCAATTGTTACCATCTGGGAAACGCAAACTAGAACAATGTTCACGTAATCTATGAATAGTCATTGATCATGTATTTATGACGCAAATACAAACAGAAATCACGACTTCTCAATTAAAGGTTCCGAAATTGTGAGGGTCGATCTCGTATCTGATAAGCACTGAGTCTTGTCCTTTCTTTACGACAGCTGCCCGTGGTCGCGTCAACAGAATTAATTCAGTTACCTCCCTTTGTCCACCCATCGCGGAAAATCGCTGATCGAGGAGAGTCATCGGTCACGTCGTGACTCCCGAGTCGCGGATGGGATCGGTGATTCCTACATGACCATGTTTGTTTCCCGTACATTATGCTCTGTGAATCCTCCACACTAGGCTCAGTGGCTTACTTACATAATGTTGTGTGGCTTACGTACATTATGATCTGTGACTCCGTACATATGCTCTGTGAATCCCCCACATTAGGCTCTGTGGCTTAGGTACGTTATGCTCTGTGACCCCGTACATTATGCTCTGTGACCCCGTACATTATGCTCTGTGACCTGTACATTATGCTCTGTGACTCCGTTTATCATGTTCTGTTACTTACGTACGTTATGCTCTGTGACTCCGTATATCATGTTCTGTTACTTACGCACATTATTCCATGTGACTCCGTATATCATGTTCTGTTACTTACGTACATTATGATCTGTGACTCCGTACATATGCTCTGTGAATCCCCCACATTAGGCTCTGTGGCTTAGGTACGTTATGCTCTGTGGCTTGCGTACATTATGCTCTGTGACCCCGTACATTATGCTCTGTGACCTGTACATTATGCTCTGTGACTCCGTATATCATGTTCTGTTATTTACGTACATTATGCTCTGTGACTCCGTATATCATGTTCTGTTACTTACGTACATTATGCTCTGTGACTTAATAAATGAGCTCAAGGTTCCAGATGTAACGAGTGTATTAAATACTGTACAGAAACATAGACCAGACCTGTATCAGGTCAACGTCAATTTTATCCTGTATCAGGTCAACGTCTACTCTATCCTGTATCAGGTCAACGTCTACTCTATCCTGTATCAGGTCAACGTCTACTCTATCCTGTATCAGGCCAACGTCATTTTTATCCCGTATCAAGTCAGCGTCATTTCTATCTCGTATCAAGTCAACGTTTACTCTATCCTGTATCAGGTCAACGTCTACTCTATCTCGTATCAGGTCAACGTCAATTATATCTCGTATCAAGTCAACGTCAATTCTATCTCGTATCAGGTCAACGTCAATTCTATCCCGTATCAGGTCAACGTCAATTCTATCCCGTATCAGGTCAACGTCCACTCTATCCCGTATCAGGTCAACGTCCACTCTATCCCGTATCAGGTCAACGTTTACGTTGAAATAAGCGAACATTGGTGAGCTAAATACATGTTATTGTGTTTATTCCTAGTACAGTATAGCTATCATCCAAAAGCTCATAAATGATCTAACCTCTTTATCATATGTTATTCCTGAATTCTATGGTCTCAAATGGTTCCTAAAAATGCAACCTTTCTTGGAATGTGCGATTAATATATTGCGTCAAAAGATCAGTGCTGGTCAGTCGGACAATGACAACAGACAATATAGTTCCAACTGAAACTTGTCTTTAGGCATTGGTCTAACTACCATGTAAGCAGTCATCAACAGGGTTACTAGGGCAACCAAAGCAGGAACCTTCACTTACGTCATTAGGGGGAACACCTTTATACCCGTGGTTTCATGGATTAGCTAAAAATATCATAAAAGATAAAAAAGGGGAGAAATATGCAACTAAAACATTTGTCTTGCGTCTGTTCTTTGTGGTAACTGGAAACTGTTTGTGTTATTGGAGAGAGAACGGGATGTCTATTGGACATTATTTTGACCAATGTATATTGATAATTCATAATCAATCACCTCATAGTTAAAATGCGGTCGTGTATATTCATTTTGTTTCTGTGTACAACTATATCGTTCATCTGCTGTGGGGGGCACGGGTGGCCCAGTTGTCTAAGGCGCCGCGATTCGCTGTGTAGAGTTGCGTCCCTTGGGCATGCCAGAAACCTATGATTGTGAGTTCAATTCCCGGTTCGCCCCGATTATGTTTCTAGGTTTGTCAGCACCATACCCGTGCTCTTGGGTTTCATCGAAGCGGTAAACGCCCGAAACCTGCATCACTTCGGACTTTCCTCCCACATTAAGCTGACACGCCGTGATATAACTGGAATACCGTTAAAAGCGGCGTTAAACCCAATTCATCTGCTGTGTAAAGGTAGGAGGTGGTGAGGGCTGCATAGGATAAGCTTGCAGGTAAAATACACAGGAGTCCGTTCACAGATCCAACCATCTGTAGTCCTCGTCTCTTGAAATAAGTGTCAGCACACGCGCTACTATCTTCTTAAATTAAACATCGCGATGTTCCGTGATTCTATGTCAAGTGACGAGGACTATATAAGTCCCATATGGTTACACATGTAACTCTTCAGGACCCCGTCGGCGGGTAAGATGATTTTTAACTTTGAATCTTCCTTGCTTTGATATGAATATGTTTGATACAATATATCTTGTCCCGTCGCCTATCTGCAACAAGCAGCCACGCCTCTTAAGGAAAGTACATCGAGGTCAGAGGTCAGTCCCGTGCAGATGATGGGAGTGCGCCTCTCCTGTACAAATATAATTCTGGTCTATTTCACATGTCTGTTTCACGTGCCAATTCCCTCCATAGAAAACGTTGTCAATGTCAGAATGCCAGTGTGTGGCTAGTTCGGGGAGCGAGTCGGGCTGTGTTCGCGGGCCTGCTTTGTATATTCCAAAAAGCGATATCAAATAGTATTCTCTTCTTGACGCGAGGCAAAGTGCGACAAATTATGACAGATATCTTTTGAAGTGAGAAGGCGTCTTTCTACCAGAAGGTGGTAGGATGGACGGTAGGCACTCCCTGTAGAGATTGTATCTTGTGTGTGGCTGTCGGTGCAAGCATGGAGATCGGGATATATGTTGTTAATGTCAGTGATCACATTTACAGTCGTAGTAGCAGTAGTATTTATGTTAGTAGCAGAAGTAACTGCATGAGTGGTGGTAATAGCTGTAGTAGTAGTAGTAGTAGTAGTAGTAGCAGAAGCAGTAGTAGCAGTAGGAGTAGGAGTAGTAGTAGTAGTAGTGGTAGTAGTAGTGGTAGTAGTAGTGGTAGTAGTAGTGGTAGTAGTAGTGGTAGTAGTAGTGCCAATATAGTAGCCTGGAGTTACAGTCATTGAAATACAGGTGAGGGGCGAGTTGAAATGAGGTTTATCATCGTGTCTAGTTATGTATTTTTATATTATTAAATAGCGACGTGTGTGTGCGTGTGTGCGTGCGTGTGTGCGTCCGTGTGTGTCGTTGCTTCTCCTACTCCGGGGAGCGGTGGAGTAACCTAGTGGTTAAAGCGTTTGCTCGTCACGCCGAAGACCCGGGTTCGATTACCCACATGGGTACAATGTGTGAAGCCCATTTCTGGTGTCCTCCGCCCTGATATTGCTTGAATATTGCTAAAAACGGCGTAAAACCATACTCACTCACTCACTCCACTACTCCGGACTAATGCCGATTATCAGTACCGTAACGTATTTTGGTGTGACGCGGCCAGGGATCGAAACCCGACCTTCCGCTCTCCGGGCAGACGCTCTACAACTAGACCACGGAGGCGGTCGCCATACAATTAACACATACCATAGAAAACATACTAAGCCTTGTTATCCGCGGGTCTGTTGGCTTTCCTTACGTCAACAGGTATTCACTATACCGCGATATGATGACTATTAAGTCAACAGGTATTCACTATACCGCGATATGATGACTATAAAGTCAACAGGTATTCACTATACCGCGATATGATGACAATAAAGTCAACAGGTATTCACTATACCGTGATAAGATGACAATAAAGTCAACAGGTATTCACTATACCGTGATGAGATGACCACTAAGTCAACAGGTATTCACTATACCGTGATAAGATGACCACTAAGTCAACAGGTATTCACTATACCGTGATGAGATGACCACTAAGTCAACAGGTATTCACTATACCCTGATAAGATGACCACTCAGTCAACATGTATTTACTATACCGTGATGAGATAACCACTAAGTCAACAGGTATTCACTATACCGTGATACGATGACAACTAAGTCAACAGGTATTCACTATACCGCCATATGATGACCACTAAGTCAACAGGTATTCACCATACCGTGATAAGATGACCACTAAGTCAACAGGTATTCACTATACCGTGATGAGATGACCACTAAGTCAACAGGTATTCCCTGTACCGTGATAAGATGACCACTAAGTCAACAGGTATTCACTATACCGTGATAAGATGACCACTAAGTCAACAGGTATTCACTATACCGTGATAAGATCACCACTAAGTCAACAGGTATTCACTATACCGTGATGAGATGACCACTAAGTCAACAGGTATTCACTATACCGTGATGAGATGACCACTAAGTCAACAGGTAATCACTATACCGCGATATGATGACAATAAAGTTAACAGGTATTCACTATACCGTGATGAGATGACCACTAAGTCAACAGGTATTCACTATACCGTGATGAGATGACCACTAAGTCAACAGGTAATCACTATACCGCGATATGATGACAATGAAGTTAACAGGTATTCACTATACCGTGATAAGATGACCACTAAGTCAACAGGTATTCACTATACCGTGATGAGATGACCACTAAGTCAACAGGTAATCACTATACCGCGATATGATGACAATAAAGTTAACAGGTATTCACTATACCGTGATGAGATGACCACTAAGTCAACAGGTATTCACTATACCGTGATGAGATGACCACTAAGTCAACAGGTATTCACTATACCGTGATGAGATGATCACCACCAGAAGTGAGTGACAAGAGAGTGGCGGGGTACCCTCAGTTGTTCATAAAGAAGATTCGCTTGTCTGTGTCCGACATTCCTTTACAAATTCAGTTCAAAATCCGCCTGTTCCTAGAAATAACCGATTTGTTACGAGTAATATCCCGACCAGGGGACCCAAGACTTCAGATCAGCCACGGTTTTGTCCCCATTCCCTGGGTCCTTAAGCACGCTTGGCTGCGCTGATGAGATTGGTAGATGTATTGTATATCGCGTTGGGACGTTGGTAAGTCGGTGCGGTCTCACAACAAATGACTCTCCGATATCAACTCCGTACAGGCGCGAATTATTACTAATGCGAAACATCTTAATGGGATATTTGCAAGGTGTTGGAAAATAGAACAATCAGCTGACATATTAATAACTGGTGAGAGGGGATATTGCTGTGGGGCTGCGACAGGGCTGCGGTCTATGTGTGGTCGTCTTCCCGTTGTCACTTGCAGGGGGCTATTATGGAGATGTCAACTCTCGGCAGTGGCGGCGAGGCGCTACCAGCTGGGGGCGTCCTAATTGAGTACAAATCTTTAAAGGCTAGACCACTTCGCTTATGTGAACACGGTTTTGTCAAATTTCTGAAATATTTTGTACCATTAAAGATAATCGTTCATAAGCTTTACGAGGGGCGAGGCAACTACAACAACCAGCACCACTAGTATAGTCAGGACGACGAGGCATAATCCATTGTTAGCAATAATTGCATCTCCCAAATTGGCCTCCTATGGGTCTTCCTCAGCCTCCTTGTGACTGGGCCCTCCGCCCCACAACGCGCAGTATTACACACTGTTTTATTACCAATGCACATTAGACTTCTGAACTGCAAAAAGTGGGCCTTTGTGTTTTGATGGGCAACCGATGGATGCAGCATTAGCCGAGGCACGTGGGAGGTCTCCCCATCCACTGTCACTGTACTTGCTCCGGGGGCTGAGGACTCACCCTTGAGATCATTGTTGAGGTTTTCTCGAAAGGTATACAGTTTGTTAAATCGTTTCTCTTGTAAACTGTAACCATATACTATGCTTCACAAAAGTAGTTCACACAATAGTGACTCCGACAATGTGAACTGACTGAACGACGACTATAGTTGATACAGTGTATAACATCACGTAAGATATAAACATCATATAGGATATAAAGACGATATGGAGCATAAACATCCCGAAGATTATATAGAGTATAAAGATCATATAGAGTATAAAGACCCTATAAAGTATAAAAATCAAATAGAGTATCACTAACATATAGAGTATAGAGGCCATATCAAATATAAAGATCATAAAGAGTATAAAGACCCTATAAAGCATAAAAATCACATAGAGTATAACCAAAATATAGCGTATAAAGACCATATCAAGTATAAAGATCATATAGAGTATAAACTTCATATAAAGTATAAAAAAACATATAGAGTATCAAATCATATAGAGTATAAAAATCATATAGAGTATAAGTAACATAAAGAGTATAAAGACCTTATCAAGTATAAAGATAATGTAGTATATGCATACCATATAAAGTATTAATATCACACAGTGTATAAAGATCCCAAATGCTGAAAGATCTTAGAGGGTCCATTAATCTCTGGACGTGATCAGCCTCGATGTTGTTTCTCCTTGCGTCAGATCAAGCCAGAGGGTGTCACGCTGGATCGTATCATTCATAAGAAGAAGGAATTAAATGCCACGCTATCCTCTTGAACAAAATAATTTAAATCAACTTTACTTTTAAAAAATATGGATGGTGGGGGTCAACAAAAAAGGAACGTTTATAAAGAACTTCCTGAAGTGCTAAAATGTTACCGGTTGAGTGAAATTGATACACCTGAATGCATGCGCACTAAAATGACATTAAACATGCTTTCGAACACTTGCTGATAAACAACACCATCAGATAAACTCGCTATAGCGGGGGAGTTGCGAACGTGCCTGTTGCTGCCCGTAAGAGTTTTTTCTAACTCAAAAGGCAGGGTAGGGATACGATTATCATCAAGTTGATAACACATGTTCCTGTGGACACGTGTTTTATTCCTTACAAACCCACGCTAACACACACAAAGAGGTGTGTTTCCGCAGTAAGTTACCGTTTCATCCCAAGGGAAAAAATGACACGGTCAGTGGATCGACCGGAAACGCACAACATGGCTTTCGTAAGATATGCGCATGCTCGGCCTCTTCCATCCACGGCCCGCGGTGTTCAGCAGGTGTTATCAAAGCAAATGATGTGTAATTGCGCATGCGTGTTACATGTACGACAAGCCCAGTAAATCATGAGCGATAATTTATGGCGCCATACATTACGTGTTGAAAGAGAATCGGAAGTTCGTTGTCAACTCCGTTGAAGAGAAACAGTTTGGTAAAGTACTGAACGACGGGTGTGCCGATACTCGACCACAAGCATCAACTAGCAGATAATGGACATACAGAACACTCTCATGGTAGTGTTGGAGATGTAACTAAATGTTGTCAATAGTAGCTGCAGTAGCTGACCACAGTAGTTACAGCACACACGGTCACGGACTGTAGCTGCACAGCATACGAAACGTGTTGGTAATATCTACTGCAGAAACAGTTGATGGTAGTGGTTGCAGCGAAAAAAGTTAATTGAAGTGGTTGCAGAAGAAGTCGTTGATGGTAGTGGTTGCAGAGGAAGTCGTTGATGGTAGTGGTTGCAGAGGAAGTCGTTGATGGTAGTGGTTGAAGAGGAAAGAGTTGATGGTAGTGGTTGTAGAGGAAAGAGTTGATGGTAGTGGTTGAAGGTTGCAGGGGAAAGAGTTGATGGTAGTGGATGAAGAGGAAAGACTTGATGGTAGTGGCTGAAGAGGAAAGAGTTGATGGTAGTGGTTGCAGAGGAAAGAGTTGATGGTAGTGGTTGAAGAGGAAAGAGTTGATGGTAGTGGTTACAGAGGAAAGAGTTGATGGTAGTGGTTGAAGAGGAAATAATTGAAGGTAGTGGTTGAAGGTGAAAGAGTTGATGGTAGTGGTTGAAGAGGAAAGAGTTGATGGTAGTGGTTGAAGAGGAAAGAATTGATGGTAGTGGTTGCAGAGGAAAGAGTTGATGGTAGTGGTTGAAGAGGAAAGTGTTGATGGTAGTGGTTGAAGATGAAAGGGTTGATGGTAGTGGTTGAAGAAGAAATAATTGAAGGTAGTGGTTGAAAAGGAAAGGATTGATGGTAGTGGTTGAAGAGGAAAGAGTTGATGGTAGTGGTTGATGAGGAAAGGGTTGATGGTAGTGGTTGAAGAGGAAAGAGTTGATGGTAGTGGTTGAAGAGGAAAGGGTTGGTGGTAGTGGTTGAAGAGGAAAGAGTTGATGGTAGTGGTTGCAGAGGAAAGAGTTGATGGTAGTGGTTGAAGAGGAAAGGGTTGATGGTAGTGGTTGAAGATGAAAGGGTTGATACTAGTGGTTGCAGAGAAAAGAGTTGATGGTAGTGGTTGCAGAGGAAAGAGTTGATGGTAGTGGTTGAAGAGGAAAGGGTTGATGGTAGTGGTTGAAGAGGAAAGAGTTGATGGTAGTGGTTGAAGAGGAAAGAGTTGATGGTAGTGGTTGAAGAGGAAAGAGTTGATGGTAGTGGTTGAAGAGGAAGGAATTGATGGTAGTGGTTGAAGAGGAACGAGTCTATGGTAGTGGTTGAAGAGGAGAGGGTTGATGGTAGTGTTTGCTGAAGAAAGAGTTGATAGTAGTGGTTGAAGATGAAAGGGTTGATGGTAGTGGTTGAAGAGGAAAGAGTTGACGGTAGTGGTTGAAGAGGAAAGTTGATGGTACAGCATCGAGATGAAAGAATTGCCCAATAATTGTCGTTACGTTGATGCTGCCCCAACATGAAAGAGCTGTGTTGGCTTGAACCTGTCTACCACGGGGCATTGTGTGGGCGCTATCCTGTATCTCACACATTAAAAAGCCATAAACAACACCCTGTAAATTACAGATCCATTTTATTAACAGTCGCTTTCAGTGGTATAAAAGATACAGTTCTCAGCTTCGCAACACCCCGTCCAGTGTCCTCGACTCTATACCAACCCTGGGGCGAACGGTGACCTTTTTGTTGAAGCACCTAATGTCATTTCCTCCACCAGATCAAACCTTTGTTTCTAACAATAGATAACAAACAGATCAACATGTTCAATAACGTGTACCTATCACCTGCGTATCAAGATTAATGGATGATATACGCAGAAGGGGAAGCTTCACATGAGATCAAAGGCTATAGATGAAGTGAGCAAACTACAGCTCCTTCACCGATACGCCGGAGGCAAATTGGTTTGTGTAGTTTTTGCAATAAATCAAAATTTCATTTAAGAACTTCCGTTTGTACATTTCGTTTAATCCGTCATCGTCATTTTGAATTTGTAAAAGAAATTAATAATGGATGTTGTTTTCTTCTCCAATTGAGAAAGCTTGCTTTCCAGCACATAACGACACTGCACCTACATAGGTACTCTCGTGCCTCAGTGTTCTGTCCTAGCAGCACTCTGAGGAATTATGGCCGGCTTGTTTCCGTGTCTCTTCTCTATGTGTACTTGCGTCCTGTTCTCTATGTGTACGTTCGTCCTGTTCTCTATGTGTACTTGCGTCCTGTTCTCTATGTGTACTTGCGTCCTGTTCTCTATGTGTACTTGCGTCTTCTTCTCTATGTGTACTTGCGTCCTGTTCTCTATGTGTACTTCCGTCCTGTTCTCTATGTGTACTTGCGTCCTGTTCTCTATGTGTACTTCCGTCCTGTTCTCTATGTGTACTTGTGTCCTGTTCTCTATGTGTACTTGCGTCTTGTTCTCTATGTGTACTTGCGTCCTGTTCTCTATGTGTACTTGTGTCCTGTTCTCTATGTGTACTTGCGTCTTGTTCTCTATGTGTACTTCCGTCCTGTTCTCTATGTGTACTTGCGTCCTGTTCTCTATGTGTACTTGCGTCCTGTTCTCTATGTGTACTTCCGTCCTGTTCTCTATGTCTACTTGTGTCCTGTTCTCAATGTGTACTTGCGTCCTGTTCTCTATGTGTACTTGTGTCCTGTTCTCTATGTGTACTTGTGTCCTGTTCTCTATGTGTACTTGAGTCCTGTTCTCTATGTGTACTTGTGTCCTGTTCTCTATGTGTACTTGCGTCCTGTTCTCTATGTGTACTTGTGTCCTGTTCTCTATGTGTACTTGTGTCCTGTTCTCTATGTGTACTTGCGTCCTGTTCTCTATGTGTACTTCCGTCCTGTTCTCTATGTGTACTTGCGTCTTCTTCTCTATGTGTACTTGCGTCCTGTTCTCTATGTGTACTTGCGTCCTGTTCTCTATGTGTACTTGCGTCCTGTTCTCTATGTGTACTTCCGTCCTGTTCTCTATGTGTACTTGTGTCCTGTTCTCTATGTGTACTTGCGTCTTGTTCTCTATGTGTACTTGCGTCCTGTTCTCTATGTGTACTTGTGTCCTGTTCTCTATGTGTACTTGCATCTTGTTCTCTATGTGTACTTGCGTCCTGTTCTCTATGTGTACTTGCGTCCTGTTCTCTATGTGTACGTGCGTCTTGTTCTCTATGTGTACTTGCGTCCTGTTCTCTATGTGTACTTGTGTCCTGTTCTCTATGTGTACTTGCGTCCTGTTCTCTATGTGTACTTGTGTCCTGTTCTCTATGTGTACTTGTGTCCTGTTCTCTATGTGTACTTGTGTCCTGTTCTCTATGTGTACTTGTGTCCTGTTCTCTATGTGTACTTGCGTCCTGTTCTCTATGTGTACTTCCGTCCTGTTCTCTATGTGTACTTGTGTCCTGTTCTCTATGTGTACTTGTGTCCTGTTCTCTATGTGTACTTGCGTCTTGTTCTCTATGTGTACTTGCGTCCTGTTCTCTATGTGTACTTGCGTCCTGTTCTCTATGTGTACTTCCGTCCTGTTCTCTATGTGTACGTGCGTCCTGTTCTCTATGTGTACTTGCATCCTGTTCTCTAGGTGTACTTGTGTCCTGTTCTCTATGTGTACTTGCGTCTTGTTCTCTATGTGTACTTGTGTCCTGTTCTCTATGTGTACTTGCGTCGTGTTCTCTAGGTGTACTTGCGTCCTGTTCTCTATGTGTACTTGCGTCCTGTTCTCTATGTGTACTTGCGTCCTGTTCTCTATGTGTACTTGTGTCCTGTTCTCTATGTGTACTTGCGTCCTGTTCTCTGTGTGTACTTGCGTCCTGTTCTCTATGTGTACTTGCGTCCTGTTCTCTATGTGTACTTGCGTCCTGTTCTCTATGTGTACTTGCGTCCTGTTCTCTATGTGTACTTCCGTCCTGTTCTCTATGTGTACTTGTGTCCTGTTCTCTATGTGTACTTGTGTCCTGTTCTCTATGTGTACTTGTGTCCTGTTCTCTATGTGTACTTGCGTCTTGTTCTCTATGTGTACTTGCGTCCTGTTCTCTATGTGTACTTCCGTCCTGTTCTCTATGTGTACGTGCGTCCTGTTCTCTATGTGTACGTGCGTCCTGTTCTCTAGGTGTACTTGTGTCCTGTTCTCTATGTGTACTTGCGTCCTGTTCTCTATGTGTACTTGTGTCCTGTTCTCTATGTGTACTTGCGTCCTGTTCTCTATGTGTACTTGTGTCCTGTTCTCTATGTGTACTTGCGTCCTGTTCTCTATGTGTACTTGTGTCCTGTTCTCTATGTGTACGTGCGTCCTGTTCTCTATGTTTAAGTGCGTCCTGTTCTCTAGGTGTAGTTGTGTCCTGTTCTCTATGTGTACTTGTGTCCTGTTCTCTATGTGTACTTGCGTCCTGTTCTCTATGTGTATTTGCGTCCTGTTCTCTATGTGTACGTGCGTCCTGTTCTCTATGTGTACTGGCGTCTTGTTCTCTATGTGTACTGGCGTCTTCTTCTCTATGTGTACGTGCCTCTTGTTCTCTATGTGTACTTGCGTCCTGTTCTCTATGTGTACTTCCGTCCTGTTCTCTATGTGTACGTGCGTCCTGTTCGTGACATGTGGAGGATGACGTCGTGCTTCATGCTGACTGCAGCTGGTGGACACTGGTGGGTGTGGGTGTGAACTATTATGCTATTTAATGCATTGTCAGTGCATACCAGGTGTGCCACAAATTTTCTGTGCCGTTCGTGTATGATCAGACAGTCATGGACCATCTGGCTGTCCAGAGTCATGGTCCTGTTGAATCTCGCCAAGGACCATCTGTTTGTCCAGGGCGTTAGGGACCGTCTGTTGTCCGGGGCGTCTTGAACAACCTGTTTTTTCCCGAGCGTAAGGGGCCATCTGTTTGTCCAGGGCGTCATTAACTATATGTTTGTCCACAATGTTATGGACCACCTGGCTGTCCAGAGTCATGGTCCTGTTGAATCTCGCCAAGGATCAGCTGTTTGTCCAGGGCATTATGAACCATCTGTTTGTCCAGAACGTCAGGGGCAATTTGTTTGTCCAGGCAATCAGCGGTCATCTGTTTGTCCAGGGCATTATGAACCATCTGTTTGTCCAGGGCATCAGGGGCCATCTGTTTGTCCAGAGCATCAGGGGCCATCTGTTTGTCCAGGGCATTATGAACCATCTGTTTGTCCAGGGCATCAGGGGCCATCTGTTTGTCCAGAGCATCAGGGGCTATCTGTTTGTCCAGAGCATCAGGGGCTATCTGTTTGTCCAGACTGTCAGGGTCCATCTGTTTGTCCAGAGCATGAGGGGCCATCTGTTTGTCCAGGGCATTATGAACCATCTGTTTGTCCAGGGCATCAGGGGCCATCTGTTTGTCCAGAGCATCAGGGGCCATCTGTTTGTCCAGAGCATCAGGGGCTATCTGTTTGTCCAGAGCATCAGGGGCTATCTGTTTGTCCAGAACATCAGGGGCCATCTGTTTGTCCAGAGCATCAGGGGCCATCTGTTTGTCCAGAGGATCAGGGGCCATCTGTTTGTCCAGGGCATTATGAACCATCTGTTTGTCCAGGGCATCAGGGTCCATCTGTTTGTCCAGTGCATCAGGGGCCATCTGTTTGTCAAGAGCGTCAGGGGTCATCTGTTTGTCCAGAGCATCAGGGGCCATCTGTTTGTCCAGAGCGTCAGGGGCCATCTGTTTGTCCAGAGCATCAGGGGCCATCTGTTTGTCCAGAGCTTCAGGGGCCATCTGTTTGTCCAGAGCGTCAGGGGCCATCTGTTTGTCCAGAGCGTCAGGGGCCATCTGTTTGTCCAGAGCATCAGGGGCCATCTGTTTGTCCATAGCGTCAGGGGCCATTTGTTTGTCCAGAGCATCATTTACTTTCTTCTGAATGTTATGGTCCAGAATGTTATGGTCCAGAATGTTATGGTCCAGCTGAATCCCGGAACGTCCTGAGCCATCGGTCTGTCGAGGATGTCCTGCTGAATATCCAGGGTATCATAAACATGATCCCGCCTGGATCATAGACTCAGTGATGTAAGGTCGTCGTGACATTCGTCCTCGAATATTTATTACTTCAGCTTAAAACATGAAACTTTGACATGAATTTATCTGTAAAGATGAATGAGAATGAATGAGAATGACGTCGTCATAGTTTGCAATGTCTAGTAACTCCATGTCTCCGCACCTCGTGACCATGATGGAACGAACTCGACCGTGAAGATGATATTGAAAATTATGATAAGGATTGGTGGAGAGAAGGATGCAACATGATGCTGCTGCTACTGGTGATGCTGCTGTTGTTGTTGTTGTTGTTGCTGCTGCTGCTGCTGCTGCTGCTGCTGATGATGATGATGATGATGATGATGAGGTTGAAGAGATGGAAGAGAAGAGGGTGGTGATGATATTGGGGGCCTTTGTTGTCTATGTTGTATAATACATAGACCATCAGATACCGGCTTTTTGTGCAGGTTTTGAAAATGTTAAAAATCTGTCCGTAACACCACCGTGTCATTCACGGATTCAGTGTTTTCCAACCATTAAGTTTATGTGTTAAAACAGACAGGGACATTGAATTTGCGTAGCCGTGGGGGGAATTCTTTGTCTGTGTCTTTGTTCATGACCTAAATCATGAATGAATCGTGTTAAAAACTATATCCTCGGGTGGGCCACTGACAGACGGTGAGCAATGGGCTCCGTGCACCAAGTGAATGTTGTCATCAAGCTGCTTGGATGCGATATTCCATTTTATCTTTCTCGCGTTCTTTGCATAGAAAGTGTCGATGTTGAGATATTTCCACGATTAATCATTTCCTTTTGTATTTGAACAATGGGCTGCAAGAACAAAATTGAAAATAGAATTTATCAGATCGTATTGCCTCTTCGGGCGATGTGTCTTAACTTTGTTAATGAAATGACTCATGGAGTCAGACTGGTCTTATTTGAAATACGGAATGAAGAAAAGGAACAAGTGTCAATGTAACGTAAAAACAAACACGTTAAGTGAAAGTGTGTTTGTTAAGTGAAAGTGTGTTTGTAAAGTGAAAGTGTGTTTGTAAATTAAAAGTGTTTTTAAAGTAAAAGTGTGTTTGTAAATTAAAAGTGTGTTTGCAAAGTGAAAATTTGTTTGCAAATTTAAAATGTGTTTGTAAATTAAAAAAGTGTTTACAAAGTGAAAGTGTGTTTGTAAAGTGAAAGTGTGTTTGTAAATTAAAAGTGTTTTTAAAGTGAGAGTGTGTTTGTAAATTAAAAGTGTGTTTGCAAAGTAAAAATTTGTTTGCAAATTTAAAATGTGTTTGTAAATTAAAAAAGTGTTTACAAAGTGAAAGTGTGTTTGTAAAGTGGAAGTGTGTTTGTAAATTAAAAGTGTTTTTAAAGTAAGAGTGTGTTTGTAAATTAAAAGTGTGTTTGCAAAGTGAAAATTTGTTTGCAAATTTAAAACGTGTTTGTAAATTAAAAAAGTGTTTGCAAAGTGAAAGTGTGTTTGCAAATTAAAAGTGTGTTTGTAAATTAAAAGTATGTTTACAAAGTGAAAGTGTGTTTGTAAATAAAAAGTGTGTGTGCAAACTGAAAATTTGTTTGCAAATTAAAAGTGTGTTTGTAAATTAAAAGTGTGTTTACAAAGTGAAAGTGTGTTTTTAAACTAAAAGTGTGTTTGTAAATTAAAAATGTTTCTAAAGTAAAAGTGTGATTGTAAATATAAAGTGTGTTTACAAAGTGAAAGTGTGTTTGAATAATGAAAATGTGTTTGTAAAGTGAAAGGGTCTTTGTAAACTAAAAGTGTATTTGTAAAGTAAAAGGGCGTTTGTAAATTAAAAGCGTGCTTGTAAATTGAATGTTTCGAAAAACGTGTGAATGTATGAATAAAGGAGGTGAATGACTGAATAAACCAGGTGAATGTCTGAATGAAGTAGGTGAATGTCTGAATGAAGCAGGTGAATGTCAGACTGAAGTAGGTGAATGTCTGAATGAAGCAGGAGAATGTCTGAATGAACCAAGTGAATGTCAGACTGAAGTAGGTGAATGTCTGAATGAAGCAGGAGAATGTCTGAATGAAGCAGGTGAATGTCTGACTAAAGTAGGTGAATGTCTGAATGAAGCAAGTCAATGAACCCCTCTCCCTTTTCACCTCATCAAGCCAACAGGCTTTGTGCATACATATCAATAACGATAGCAGCCTCTGTACCAAGCTCTGTACCAAGAAGGATGATTATGATTTTCCTATCGCGAAATACCCTTTCCTTTGGGCTGCAACGAATACGTGAGTGAATCGTAACAGCCCTACCTGTCACGTCGAGCAATATACCATCAGTGGCATCTCAGGGCGTCCACACTGCACAGTGGCTTATGTACTGTGGAGCCTTTGATTCAAATTCCATGGAAAGACACACCATGCTTACAACTAAGCTTTCTATTTAATCAAGGTTTCACAATCAAAAGGCAGGTTAAGTCATACCAGAATCTTTATAGCAGAATTCAGAGGTATTTACCAACTATGACACTTTTGATGTCAACATGGTGCGCGATGCTACCTCTTACTATGGCCTTTTAGTGGAGTTGTAACACTTCCTTACTCACTGGCACTAGTCTGGCGCTAGTCTGTCACTAGTCTGTCACTAGTCTGTCACTAGTCTGGTGGTAGTCTGGCGCTAGTCTGGCACTAGTCTGGCGCTAGTCTGTCACTAGTCTGTCACTAGTCTGGCGGTAGTCTGGCGCTAGTCTGGCACTAGTCTGGCACTAGTCTGTCACTAGTCTGTCACTAGTCTGGCGCTAGTCTGGCGCTAGTCTGGCGCTAGTCTGGCACTAGTCTGTCACTAGTCTGTCACTAGTCTGTCACTAGTCTGGCGCTAGTCTGGCGCTAGTCTGGCGCTAGTCTGGCGCTAGTCTGGCAGTAGTCTGGCGCTAGTCTGGCACTAGTCTGGCAATTGTCTGGCGCTAGTCTGGCACTAGTCTGGCACTAGTCTGGCACTAGTCTGGCGCTAGTCTGTCACTAGTCTGTCACTAGTCTGGCGGTAGTCTGGCGCTAGTCTGGCACTAGTCTGGCACTAGTCTGGCGCTAGTCTGGCACTAGTCTGGCGCTAGTCTGGCGCTAGTCTGGCACTAGTCCTGCACTAGTCTGGCGCTAGTCTGGCACTAGTCTGGCGCTAGTCTGGCACTAGTCTGGCACTAGTCTGGCGCTAGTCTGGCGCTAGTCTGGCACTAGTCTGGCACTAGTCTGGTGCTAGTCTGGCACTAGTCTGATGCTAGTCTGGCACTAGTCTGGCGCTAGTCTGGCGCTAGTGTCGGGTGCTGCCGGAGGAGCAGCGCAGGTTCAACCTTTTCGCGGACACCTGGGCATCATCGATGTTGAAAGTTCCATCCATATGAGATCCATCTATATTCATCACTGCGTTGTCTTTTAGGCACTATGGAATCTGTTTGGGCACATACTGGGTAGTATTGTTTGATGACGCATGTCCAATGCTTCCTGTGGGGACAGGTGTGACATAATGCAGGTGATGGATGTTTAAACCTTAGGGACACCCACGTGCACAGATCTTGTGCTGTCAAACCGACCGGTTTAACCAGAGCGAACCCGGGATTCGAACCCATGACTACTTGGTCCGGCGCGGGTAATAACGAACTTCTGCATCGCCAGACTCCTGACAACGATGCACATTGTACTGCACGTGTGCTGGCATCATTGCGTGTAAAAAAGTTGGCTGCAGAACGACATGAAATATTCATTTCCCGTGACTGGTAAACACTAATACAAGATTCTCCCTTGATGTGAGTCGTCTGATCTCGCTTCTTTCATTCAGATAGGTCGTGTAGTGTTCCGGCATTTCGTCAGGTCTTCTACAATTGGGCGTTCAATGGTGTGACTCCATTACCTAGGCATGTTAATTAACTTGTGGGTTAACTTCTCACTTCATTAACTTTGTCTCATTCCACATACAGATGTGACTTCTATACAGCCCGCACTCTCCCATAGCCCTTAGTCTGCGTTCAAACCGATTTGTCAGTTTTTCAGTGAAGGTGTTTCCTCCGAGTTTCATTACTTCATGCCTCACGATGTCACACAGATCTATATCCGTGGCACACACAGGGACTCGTCAATACAAGCATCCATTATATCTCCATTTGATATGAATCCTACAAATTCTTAACAAATTACGTCAATTGTACAGGTGTTGGGGAAAGATTTTCTTCAAAAGATTAGTTTCAAATCAGCTAATGCGTGAGGAGGTCCATTCACATGACAATTTATCAATTCACCTTGCTGTGAATGCACTCGACATCTGTGATTTCTGTCGAATGTGTGATAAGGCAATTCCTTGAGGGCTTCGTTAAACTGGCTTATTGCATCCATGGCCACCCATACGGTCACAGCAATGAGAGGATTTTCACGCGATTAAACCCTTTTAAGAGATATTTGACGTAATACTATAAGATATGTTTTAGCGTGGGCCTACTCTTGTCGGCGTTTGGGAAGGGGTCTTGCACGACGAACTCTCCCTCAACTACAACGCTCTGTCCGCGACATGGCGATCACCTAAGACTAAGAATGTGTATCGGGTTATAAAGAAAACTCGTACCTAGGAAGGATGTGGTATCATGTACAATGTAGCTTCCCCCGCCACTGACATGTTATGGTTTCTCCGGGAGTATGAAGGTCGTGTTTTAAAGGCCTAGTTATCCCATTCGCTGCAGTCACATGACACCATGAGCTATTCCACATGCTTGAATCAATCACGTGACTTGCTAAATTACCTCTTTGAATAGAAGGGAATAGTTTCCCTGTTGCCGCCCGTGGTCCTCCAGTGTTCTCGACTTGGCATTGTCCGTAGATATGGTATATACCCGGGACACTTTTGTTCGAGGTACAAATGATCAGTTTTAACGTCATGCCACATTCATTCACGTTTCATCAATTTGTTTATGGAGTTTGTGCCATCTAGTGGGCCGCCATACATCGCTGAATGTCAATTTCACTTTTTAATACAAGCTGTATTGAAGGCAAATTAATTTGAAATAGACACGTGCACATTTCATGAGGAATCTTGGTGGACTTCATTGTCATTGTCTCGTCTCTGTAACGTACGCTCTGACGCCGTATTGAATACGTGTTTATGACAACACATCACATCCCCCATTTCGCACGCTCTTCGCGGCATTGTCCACAGTCTATCTTTCACTGCACGTGCGTTGATACGCAGCGGTATGTGAAATTCAAACTCGTTTGATCTGGTTTATTCCAATTTTATCACTGACGTTTTCGTGCAACGTTTATTTTCTCTTGATATGTTGATTACTTGATAATTTACTGAATTTATCTATCGTAAAAATATATTTTATGAAGTTTTTATTCTTCCGAAACGGGTCTTTATGATAGATTAAGGAGTGTCGGTACATTGAGCCTCGGCTGGCGCGATAAGCCTCGTTATACACTGGCACTCATCATCTTCATCACCATACTGGAGACGCTGCGAATGATGTACCTTTACAATACCGCCGACAGTATTAGCGTGTTGTGTGCGTATCAAACAAGTAGAGGTCGACACTTATGTTAGGGGAATGTGATACTTATAGCCATTCTTTACACAAATAGCATGGATATATTGTGCAAGTTGAAAGATTGGCTTTCTGATAGGAATGACAAAACATGACGACGTTATTTCATCCTCAGCGTGTGACAGAGAGATAAATATGTGTGATACAGTCACCTGATGCATGTACATTCTGCCAAACATGAAAGCGAAAATGAAAATGTCCTATTTCTTGAAGGATGTTAAGCTGACATTATGTCATATTCCATGTGGGGTGTTTAACTGACGTTATGTCCTATTCTGTGTGGGGTGTTAAGCTGGCGTTATGTCCTATTCCTTGAAAGGTGTTAAGCTGGCGTTATGTCCTATTCCGTGTGGGGTGTTTAACTGGCGTTATGTCCTATTCATTGAAGGATATTAAGCTGGCGTTATGTCCTATTTCTTGAAGGTTGTTAAGCTGGTGTCTTGTCCTATTCCTTGTGGGGTGTTAAGCTGACGTTATGTCCTATTCCTTGAAGGGTGTTAAGCTGGCGTTATGTCTATTCCTTGAAGGGTGTTAAGCTGGTGTCTTGTCCTATTCCTTGTGGGGTGTTAAGCTGACGTTATGTCCTATTTCTTAAAGGGTGTTAAGCGGATTAGGTGGCCAGTTCACGGAAGGATATTAAGGTGGGGAGGTCGATGTAGTGGCAGTGTAGGTTAAGGTGGGGAGGTAGTTGCAGTGTAGTGGCAGTGTAGGTTAAGGTGGGGAGGTAGTGGCAGTGTAGGTTAAGGTGGGGATGTAGTGGCAGTGTAGTGGCAGTGTAGGTAAAGGTGGGGAGGTAGTGGCAGTGTAGTGGCAGTGTAGGTAAAGGTGGGGAGGTAGTGGCAGTGTAGTGGCAGTGTAGGTTAAGGTGGGGAGGTAGTGGCAGTGTAGGTTAAGGTGGGGATGTAGTTGCAGTGTAGTGGCAGTGTAGGTAAAGGTGGGGAGGTAGTGGCAGTGTAGTGGCAGTGTAGGTAAAGGTGGGGATGTAGTGGCAGTGTAGGTTAAGGTGGGGAGGTAGTGGCAGTGTAGGTTACGGTGGGGAGGTAGTGGCAGTGTAGGTAAAGGTGGGGATGTAGTGGCAGTGTAGGTTAAGGTGGGGAGGTAGTTGCAGTGTAGTGGCAGTGTAGGTTAAGGTGGGGATGTAGTGGCAGTGTAGTGGCAGTGTAGGTAAAGGTGGGGAGGTAGTGGCAGTGTAGGTTAAGGTGGGGATGTAGTGGCAGTGTAGTGGCAGTGTAGGTTAAGGTGGGGAGGTAGTGGCAGTGTAGTGGCAGTGTAGGTTAAGGTGGGGAGGTAGTGGCAGTGTAGGTTAAGGTGGGGATGTAGTGGCAGTGTAGTGGCAGTGTAGGTTAAGATGGGGATGTAGTGGCAGTGTAGGTTAAGGTGGGGATGTAGTGGCAGTGTAGTGGCAGTGTAGTGGCAGTGTAGGTTAAGGTGGGGAGGTAGTGGCAGTGTAGGTTAAGGTGGGGAGGTAGTGGCAGTGTAGTGGCAGTGTAGGTTAAGGTGGGGATGTAGTGGCAGTGTAGTGGCAGTGTAGGTAAAGGTGGGGAGGTAGTGGCAGTGTAGGTTAAGGTGGGGATGTAGTGGCAGTGTAGTGGCAGTGTAGGTTAAGGTGGGGAGGTAGTGGCAGTGTAGTGGCAGTGTAGGTTAAGATGGGGAGGTAGTGGCAGTGTAGGTTAAGGTGGGGAGGTAGTGGCAGTGTAGTGGCAGTGTAGGTTAAGGTGGGGAGGTAGTGGCAGTGTAGGTTAAGGTGGGGATGTAGTGGCAGTGTAGTGGCAGTGTAGGTTAAGGTGGGGAGGTAGTGGCAGTGTAGCTTAAGGTGGGGATGTAGTGGCAGTGTAGGTTAAGGTGGGGATGTAGTGGCAGTGTAGGTTAAGGTGGGGAGGTAGTGGCAGTGTAGTGGCAGTGTAGGTTAAGGTGGGGAGGTAGTGGCAGTGTAGGTTAAGGTGGGGATGTAGTGGCAGTGTAGTGGCAGTGTAGGTTAAGGTGGGGAGGTAGTGGCAGTGTAGGTTAAGGTGGGGATGTAGTGGCAGTGTAGGTTAAGGTGGGGATGTAGTGGCAGTGTAGGTTAAGGTGGGGATGTAGTGGCAGTGTAGGTTAAGGTGGGGAGGTAGTGGCAGTGTAGTGGCAGTGTAGTGGCAATGTAGGTTAAGGTGGGGATGTAGTGGCAGTGTAGGTAAAGGTGGGGATGTAGTGGCAGTGTAGGTAAAGGTGGGGATGTAGTGGCAGTGTAGTGGCAGTGTAGGTTAAGGTGGGGAGGTAGTGGCAGTGTAAGTTAAGGTGGGGATGTAGTGGCAGTGTAGGCTAAGGTGGGGAGGAGGTGCAGGGTAGGTTAAGGTGGGGAGGTAGTTGCAGTGTAGGTTAAGGTGGGGAGGTAGTTGCAGTGTAGGCTAAGGTGGGGAGGTAGTTGCAGTGTAGGTTAAGGTGGGGAGGTAGTTGCAGTGTAGGTTAAGGTGGGGAGGTAGTTGCAGTGTAGGCTAAGGTGGGGAGGTAGTTGCAGTATAGGTTAAGGTGGGGAGGTAGTTGCAGTGTAGGTTAAGGTGGGGAGGTAGTTGCAGTGTAGGTTAAGGTGGGGAGGTAGTTGCAGGGTAGGCTAAGGTGGGGAGGAGGTGCAGGGTAGGTTAAGGTGGGGAGGTAGTGGCAGTGTAGGTTAAGGTGGGGAGGTAGTGGCAGTGTAGGCTAAGGTGGGGAGGAGGTGCAGGGTAGGTTAAGGTGGGGAGGTAGTGGCAGTGTAGGTTAAGGTGGGGAGGTAGTGGCAGTGTAGTGGCAGTGTAGGTTAAGATGGGGAGGTAGTGGCAGTGTAGGTTAAGGTGGGGAGGTAGTGGCAGTGTAGTGGCAGTGTAGGTTAAGGTGGGGAGGTAGTGGCAGTGTAGGTTAAGGTGGGGATGTAGTGGCAGTGTAGGTTAAGGTGGGGAGGTAGTGGCAGTGTAGCTTAAGGTGGGGATGTAGTGGCAGTGTAGGTTAAGGTGGGGATGTAGTGGCAGTGTAGGTTAAGGTGGGGAGGTAGTGGCAGTGTAGTGGCAGTGTAGGTTAAGGTGGGGAGGTAGTGGCAGTGTAGGTTAAGGTGGGGAGGTAGTGGCAGTGTAGGTTAAGGTGGGGATGTAGTGGCAGTGTAGTGGCAGTGTAGGTTAAGGTGGGGAGGTAGTGGCAGTGTAGGTTAAGGTGGGGATGTAGTGGCAGTGTAGGTTAAGGTGGGGATGTAGTGGCAGTGTAGGTTAAGGTGGGGATGTAGTGGCAGTGTAGGTTAAGGTGGGGAGGTAGTGGCAGTGTAGCTTAAGGTGGGGATGTAGTGGCAGTGTAGTGGCAGTGTAGGTTAAGGTGGGGAGGTAGTGGCAGTGTAGTGGCAGTGTAGGTAAAGGTGGGGAGGTAGTGGCAGTGTAGGTTAAGGTGGGGAGGTAGTGGCAGTGTAGTGGCAGTGTAGGTTAAGGTGGGGAGGTAGTGGCAGTGTAGTGGCAGTGTAGGTTAAGGTGGGGATGTAGTGGCAGTGTAGGTTAAGGTGGGGATGTAGTGGCAGTGTAGGTTAAGGTGGGGATGTAGTGGCAGTGTAGGTTAAGGTGGGGAGGTAGTGGCAGTGTAGGTTAAGGTGGGGATGTAGTGGCAGTGTAGTGGCAGTGTAGGTTAAGGTGGGGAGGTAGTGGCAGTGTAGTGGCAGTGTAGGTAAAGGTGGGGAGGTAGTGGCAGTGTAGGTTAAGGTGGGGATGTAGTGGCAGTGTAGTGGCAGTGTAGGTTAAGGTGGGGAGGTAGTGGCAGTGTAGTGGCAGTGTAGGTTAAGGTGAGGAGGTAGTGGCAGTGTAGTGGCAGTGTAGGTTAAGGTGGGGATGTAGTGGCAGTGTAGGTAAAGGTGGGGATGTAGTGGCAGTGTAGGTATGGGTGGGGATGTAGTGGCAGTGTAGTGGCAGTGTAGGTAAAGGTGGGGATGTAGTGGCAGTGTAGTGGCAGTGTAGGTTAAGATGGGGATGTAGTGGCAGTGTAGGTTAAGGTGGGGATGTAGTGGCAGTGTAGTGGCAGTGTAGTGGCAATGTAGGTTAAGGTGGGGATGTAGTGGCAGTGTAGGTAAAGGTGGGGATGTAGTGGCAGTGTAGGTAAAGGTGGGGATGTAGTGGCAGTGTAGTGGCAGTGTAGGTTAAGGTGGGGAGGTAGTGGCAGTGTAAGTTAAGGTGGGGATGTAGTGGCAGTGTAGGCTAAGGTGGGGAGGAGGTGCAGGGTAGGTTAAGGTGGGGAGGTAGTTGCAGTGTAGGTTAAGGTGGGGAGGTAGTTGCAGTGTAGGCTAAGGTGGGGAGGTAGTTGCAGTGTAGGTTAAGGTGGGGAGGTAGTTGCAGTGTAGGTTAAGGTGGGGAGGTAGTTGCAGTGTAGGCTAAGGTGGGGAGGTAGTTGCAGTATAGGTTAAGGTGGGGAGGTAGTTGCAGTGTAGGTTAAGGTGGGGAGGTAGTTGCAGTGTAGGTTAAGGTGGGGAGGTAGTTGCAGGGTAGGCTAAGGTGGGGAGGAGGTGCAGGGTAGGTTAAGGTGGGGAGGTAGTGGCAGTGTAGGTTAAGGTGGGGAGGTAGTGGCAGTGTAGGCTAAGGTGGGGAGGAGGTGCAGGGTAGGTTAAGGTGGGGAGGTAGTGGCAGTGTAGGTTAAGGTGGGGATGTAGTGGCAGTGTAGGTTAAGGTGGGGAGGAGGTGCAGGGTAGGTTAAGGTGGGGAGGTAGTGGCAGTGTAGGCTAAGGTGGGGAGGAGGTGCAGTGTAGGTTAAGGTGGGGAGGTAGTGGCAGTGTAGGTTACGGTGGGGAGGAGGTGCAGTGTAGGTTAAGGTGGGGAGGTAGTGGCAGTGTAGGTTAATATGGGGAGGTAGTGGCAGTGTAGGTAAAGGGTTGGCTCGTCTCGACTGTACACGGTTCGAATTCACAGCTTGGTCGGAAGTCCCTAGTTTGATATTGTAACACTATAGCTAACCGTGACATTACGCCCTAGCTCAGCAAACCGTTCACGATACGGAGAGAATAATTACTACATATAATGAGAAAGTGAGTTAATTTAACGCCTCGTGTGGTAGTATTCCAGTTATATCACGGCGTGTCAGCTTAATGTGGGAGGAAAACCTGAAGTGATGCAGGTCTCAGACGTTTACCACTTCGGTGAAACCCACGAGCACGGGTATGGTGCTGAGAAACCTAGTCGTAGCGAACCGGGATTCGAACCCATAAGGTTCTGGCGTGCGAAAGGGACGCAACTCTGCACAGTGAATTGCAGCGCCTCCAACAACTGAGACATTCGTTCCCCGCGTATAATGAAAATGTATTGACGGTGAAGTGTAGGCTACATTTAAAACCTTTTAATAGGACTATTTTAAAACCATAATGCAGTTACTAAGTTCAGTCGACCTGTTCCCTGTGAGTACAGCCGATTTCAGTTTGTGTTGGACGGGATGAAAGGGCCACAGATAGGCCCTGTAATTATTGCATGTCACTGGACTATGCGAGGCTGGGTCCGTCAGTGAGGTTTCCGTTATACAAACACGACTTTACACAAGTATATTTACGCAATAATCACACGCCAATCCAAGAGGAAATGGTCCAATTTAACCCAAATCCGAACGCGACCTGGTCATTATTGAGCTTATTATCAGCTTATTACTCCTATGCGGTTCATTCAGGCGATTACATTTAGACCGCTGGCTAGGAACTGCCGAGAAATCGCCTCAATTAAGAAGGTATTTTCAGACCTGATCTTTGTTTCTCGAAGTAAAAGCCCCACTGTCCATGCCGCCGGCAACTTTACCCATCCTTTTATCAACATTCTGCGTCGAAAGATTATGCTCTTAAATTAGTTTTCCGATACCTGCTCGAATAATTTTCCCCACCCCATCGGCTAGAAAATATTCCCCGCAGCCAAGGGATAGACACATGCATAGCGTTTGTCCCTTACCTCGGCTTATTTAGCTGTCAATATCGCTTTATTATCATAGGTGTAGGTTACACTCCATTCTTCCGACAGGCCGGCGAAGACAGCCATTGACAATAGTATTTCGGCGGCGACTGCATATTATCCAATCAGAGTGCCCAGAAGGACCTGTCAATCAAAGTCCGCCGTCAATCATGAAATGCCTTCCACCGCATGGAGCTTGGACCGCTAGTCGAGGCAGCCCCGCGTTACTTTATCCCAGGTGGACGGGTACACTACAGGAGTATTGAAACCTCGGGACTCTGGTAATAACAGCACTCGTATTGTCCATGTGAGGATTACGTGTGTATGCATCTAAACCACGCAGAATGCAATAGCCGATCCAGTGAAATTAACAAGGTAAGGAGATCCAGCAACTTATGTTTACTTCCACGTTGATCTCTGACTTTAACAGAGGGTTCACGGTTTGGTTGTTTCTTGTCTTTTCTGTAAATGTGACTCTAGCAGTGTGAGGAACTCCAAGTTGTGTGTATGATATGTCGTGGGCAACTGACAACCCCGGCACCTACTCGATTTCACATTTCGGGGGTGGATGTCACAGCACATGGAGTGATTATAATATTTGTGACAGTTGGCAATGCAGGGGGTCTCAATTCGGAGCCGAGTATGAACCTCGACTTAACTGCAGATAAACTATCCCCCCCCCCCCCCCCCCCCCCACACACACACACACACACAACAAACTAACCCCACCCCCACCACTAACAGAGGCACTGAAGGTATATAGGTTATTTGTACATTTCAATCAATCAAGACAAACTTGCATCAAGCTATCGGTTTCAGTGCAATGGGTGTGAAGGAGCCCTGTTTGAAATGCGCGACCACGAGAGTAAGTTAACACGTTAACAAGGCCCGTTTCACCTGTGTAATGAATTAAAGGTTAAACATTCCGTACAAGGATTTTGATAGATCAGTCGTTGTTTGTTTTAGAATCTTTTTCCCACCTAAATGGTTATTGTAAGGGCTTATTTCAAATAGTGACTTGCCACCGCAGTTTTTTTTTCAATGGAAGTGACAGCTATTACCAAACGTAAGTGGTGTTAGTGTTGGCGCGGCTGATGTTATGGTGGACACGTACATATCGCACGGAAGACTTTAATTGATTGCTATATACATACAGATAAGGGGTAAACACACAAACGGTCACCGAGACGCTTGTTTAAATCCACACTATTTGTTGGCTGAATAGTGCGCTATCAATGGGTTAGACCGCTTTATCAAAACAAGTACTAGAGATTCGCCGCAGATGAAACTGTTATGGTAAACCCCGGGTAGATTGGGTTTTGATGACTAATCAATACCCAGGAAATGTCTATTACAGGGATATTACCCTGTTGACAGGTCAGTGCGATATTGACAACCGTTGTGTGTGTTACTGACAAGCGGTACCGATACAAGCTTACAGTAGGAGTGGGAGATCTGGGGTTTTATCCGTGCACATTTATCTATACTGAAATGCATGCGATATTTACTAGAACCGGTACAGTCGATCCAGGCTTTTAGTCACGTGTTGTGTTTCTCTGGTTTAAATGACTTTGTTTTCATGTACTACACATAATCATCCTTACACTAGTCGGTCGTGCATATTTCTAGTCGCAAAAATATTTATAATAATATAAAGATACATATTACTGCGACTTACCCGTATTTGATAACGATATCTCTACACCATCTCACAAGTACAGTTTTATTTCTCCTATTCACAAATCAAACTGCACATTTCATAACATTTTATACCCGTGAAGATGCGGGTTAGAATAGGTCTTCAGCCATTCATGCTTGCCGTAAAAGGCGACTATGCTTGTAAGAGGCGACTAACGGGATCGGCTGGTCAGGCTCGCTGACTTGGTTGATGCATCACCGTATCCTAATTGCATAATGTCAATCACTGGATTGTCTGGTCCAAACTCGATTATTTACAGACTGCGGCCATATAGCTGGAATATTGCTGAGTGAGGCGTTAAACAACAAACAAACATAACACTTTAATTCTACCATTGGCTGAGGTCGACTGCAGGTGTGTCTGTCCGTGATTCCGCACCCCGGGACGTAAACAATGCTGCCTCTTTTTAATTACAATGACAGGAAAACAGCGATACATTGCCGCTATCACTGATCTAGGTAATTGACAGCGAGGTGCAGGTGCACATGTTACTGCTGAATTATTTTGTCAGATCCGTCACGGTGATGTTTGTTAGATGAGGGCGCATGTAACGCGGGCATTGCGAACACAAGGTAAAACACAGCCAAGAGGCATCAAGGTGCGCAAGTTATGCGTGCTTTTTATCAGGGATAAAACTGTCATTCATAAGTTTTTCAAGCCGTAACTGGGAACGCAACACTGTGTCTTTCTCCTGCATTTATCATACTTTGAATACGGAGGCGGAATTTTTGAAAAATAAATAGAAGGGTACAGATGATATAAATGTGGTATTGTGTACGAAAGCTAGCAAGACTAATATGTGATGAAAGTATTTGACATCTGCAGATGACGGTGTTGTAATACATACCTGGTAAACACTGCAACTTTTGACATGATGCTGGAGTGGGTGCCTTATACAAATAACCAGTTGCTAGGCAACTGATCATCAACTTGGGCCAACGACCCATGGGGCCATAAAAGGGGGGATGGTTTGTCTGCACCCTTCAAACCACGACCTCTCGCTTGGAAAATAAGCTGTACCCAGGGGTCCGATCCACTACGTGATCTTAGCACTACGTGATCTTAGCACTACGTGATCTTAGCACTACGTGGTCTTAGCACTACGTGATCTTAGCACTACGAATGTTGTCACTAAAGTATGGGAGTTACGATCGTCTTAGCGCTAACGTCGTTTTGCGGACGGGTCCCAATTCCAAAGGCACTGCAATGTGTACCGATCACCACTCGCCCCCCACACCTGTTGTCGATAACACTAACTCTCCACGGCGTCATCAAATTAGAGTTTCAAGGGCAGTTAAAGCACCTATAAAAGGGATCGCTTTGAGGGCGGGGGAGAGGCGGGGCAGGTTTGGGGGGAGCGTGTTTATTCAACACAAGATGAAGAGTATCACGCTCTTGTCTTCACGCAGTCAGAAGTAAGATAATAAGGGCTGTGATTGCCTATCCCCCGTCCACATGTGTACAGCCATGTTCGTAACAACATTGACCACATCCGTCAGTCGGACGCTGATCTGCATCCCTGCTCCGGGTGAAATGTACACATGTCGATATCTGATAATTCGACACGCAGATGGTGGACTCCTAAGTATAGTTAATTCGACTTATCCAGTGTATCATATCGCTGTGACGGCCATGTGGTGAGTGGACCTGTTCGTTTGATGGATGCAGATACGCATGTTGTTTGTCAATATTAACCTTCTGTCCGACTCCGGGTTAGGTCTGGCAGTGGCCATATCGGTGTATGGTCTCTGGGTCTGCTTTGGAATGAACATGTGAATGTGATGGTGACTTACTTACTTACTTACACTGGGAATTTAACGTGCGCTTTCCGACATATGCGTATTTCGCGCACGGACCCGCCAGGCCATATTGTGATTGGTTGAACAGGGTATGTCCGAAAAGGCGAAGCAAACTAGAGGGGCTTTTAGGGTTGCTTACTTAATTTTGGAGTAAAATTTGAATTTTGACTATGATGGGGAAGGTCGGGATGGTTAATAAGGCTATGGAGCAGGCCATGCTGTGACCACTAGGCACTCCAACCACCTTTTGAGTGGTGTACACACATAGTTCTACAGCAGAAACAGGTGCCCCCCCCCCCCCCCCTCCCCATCGCCCACGGCGTTACGTACACACACAATGCCTTGTATGTTTCCCAATCATGGCATCGCGACTGCTGAATACACAACATATGAACAGCAATGTTGTTATGCACATTAACAACATATAACGACATGAATAACATCAACAGAAAAAAAACCCTTTGATAATAACATATTATTTCTCAGGCTTAACTATCTAAAGATTACTAGATATGAAAACAAACCACATAAGACAGAAACAATGACCCACCACACTGAGTGTTAAGCTTAGGTGCGGAACGGCAGTGCGCTGTTTCCTGACCAGGATAGTTACGTTGTCGTAGTTGATATATGTTTGTATACAACTTTGTGTAGGCAGCACATGACAGCGTATGACAGTGTTTCACAGTGTTTGATAGTGTATGACAGTGTATGACAGTTTTTGATAGTATATGACAGTGTATGGCAGTTTATGTAGTATATGACAATGTATGGCAGTGTATGACAGAGTTTGACAGTGTTTGACAGTGTTTGACAGTGTTTGACAGCGTATAGCAGTTAATGACAGTTTGACAGAGTTTGACAGTGCATGGCACTGTTTGGCAGTGTATGGTATTGTATGGCAGTCTATGACAGTATATGGCAGTGTATGACAGTGTATGACAGAGTTTGACAGAGTTTGACAGTGTTTGACAGTGTTTGACAGTGTTTGACAGCGTATAGCAGTGCATGGCAGTCTATGACAGTATATGGCAGTGTATGACAGTTTGACAGTGTTTGACAGTGTGTGACAGCGTATAGCAGTTAATGACAGTTTGACAGAGTTTGACAGTATATGGCAGTCTATGACAGTGTATGACATTGTATGACAGTGTAAGACAGTTTGACAGTATTTGGCAGTGTATAGCAGTGTTTGACAGAGTGCGACAGAGTTTGACAACTTTCGACAGTTTGACAGAGTCTTCCAGTGTGTACCCGTTACTTGAGCCCAGTGCAATACCATCACGGTGTAGCATATGGAATGCACTCGCTGTGATGTGTTTCAAAGTTGATTGCATAATTGTGTGATAGCAAACATCAGTTACAAGTTCATAGATAACACGGTGCCTTGAGATTCAGGACGAGATCCTTGACTCGGTCACTAATAGTGTATTTAATGAGAATTATGCTTTGAGCTGGTATCCCCGATTTAATTAAAGCCCCAGCGCGTGTAGAGGTAGACGCTCGACGTCTAGACGAGGTGAATGAGGTCGAGAGTCTGAATCTGGACATTTAGCTCGTGTTCTCCATGTGCCGAACCTATTGCCTACCATAAAGTTGATCATTAATATGTACAGCGTTTGTAAGAAATGGAAGTTCTCCTCTCGATTTAGCTCGTTTAATTACAAACGTCCCGTGAACGTGTTTGTATCTCGTTTTATCATTTATGCAGACTTTGGTGCTTATGATACCTTTGGTTGAAAACTATGTTTGTTATTCTAACTTCGTCCCGAGTATTCTGTGCTCTTGTTTCACTACGGCTGGTCTCTATGCATGATTCAACAACGTCTGTGGTAAAACTGATTTGGCGAGAATGTGTAAATGTTAGCAATGAGTCTAATTTTAACTTGTCGATTCATTCACTCGTTCACACGTGCTGTAAGTCATTCCCTAATGTAATGCAACATGAATGCGTTTGTGCCGCAACCTCTTCCAGTCGGCCGCGGGCTGTAATGTTCACAGCCCTGGGTACACTGACGTCGGGCTCAGTTTCACGTCGGTTGCACCTGGCTATCCGCCTTCCATCGCTCTGGTAATCCACGTCAGCGTTAACGTCTGTCACGTGATTAGTCATACGGGTACCTGGAACATGCCCCTCTTCAGCAGCTACCTGGAATCCAACTTTTCATCAGTTTTTTATGAATCATATTTGACTAACCACGAGATAAGGGACCTCATAAGTGAAAATTCACATTTTGTCTTTTCATTATGAGTTATAAAACTACAGCATCGTCGGAACACAAAATGCAATTCACAAACCCCAAGTCGTATTTATTATAGAGATATAAAGGATATTATATGAGTGTAAAACCGGAATTTAGACACTCCTGTCGCAAACATAGTATGGCATGAACACGGATATAATGTTCTGTGTATTACCGAAGAAGATGTCTACATGTAGAGACGAATTCAGAAAATGTTCTTGCGCTGATCACCAAAGCTGTCCTAGAAAACCACAATTTGTCGACTGACGTCAACAATCTTCAGCTATGACGTCGTTTCTAGTGTGACGTCACTCCGACCTCACGCCACAATAAGATTCGAATGACGTCAACATTGCTGCCCTGGTGACGGAAAGAATACACTGTTATCTCGTGAGGTGATATGACCCTAGGGCACATATGATTTTTATGAATCCCAAAATGTTTGCCGTCGAAGGTAATACATAGAGGCTATTATATGAGCGTTCATGTCATACTATGTTTACGACGCGAGTGTCTAAATACAGGAATTTTGATGTAGTATGACCCTAGGGCACATATGGAGAATCTCACCCGATTGTCTTTTGATATCATATATATATTTCATATCAAAAGACACGAGTGTGAGCTTTTATTTATCATCCAAAATCATTCTTCCAAATTTTTCAGTTTGTAAACAGTAATAAGCAAAACTTATGTCTTATGTGTAAAAGTACTGCTAATAGCTTCAGTAGCAGAGCCATTTGTGATGTCATTTGATTGTGACGTCATGGTAACACTGACGTCACAATGGTCTGCAAAGCATTGTGATGCAATTTCATTGTAGCGATATCTACACCCGTGCAATAAATCCTGTGGGAGCCAGTTTTCCGTTGATAAACCTTGAATACTGCACTCATTCTCGTTAGATACCATTTTTACGAAACGAGTGGACTTTCTATGGTATCTGACCGAGCAAAAGCATTGTCGTTAGTACGCAGGACACCTATAAGAAAATTTAAAATGTCAATTAGCGCCGTGCTTTGAATATTTGACCAACCCTCTGTCACTCGCCCCGACGGGTTCACGGCTGTGCGATCAAAATGGTTCGGTTTTCTTGATCCATCAGCTGAATTTGTATACTGTCCGTATCATTTTGGAAGAGGGAAATCAGAGTGTTCGACAAAGACATTTATGATAACTGTACGACTATATGCCGAAGACGTGAAAATCTACGGACTCAAGCATGCTTGTATGTCAGCGACAGCTTCGAACGAAGGGCAAGGTCACCATCGGAATAAGAATCGACGACTGTGATCTACTCACAGTGTTTTACGCTGGGGATCAATAGGTAATGTTATTGTTCACATCTGGGATATTTTGGGCACACTTCCACACAGTTTTCGAATGCTCTGTGTGGGAACTGTTTACTTAAAGTGATCTGGTCGTGCAGTCGTGTATGCTCATTCATAAACACCCTCAATGTCACAAAATGTCACAAAATACGCTTCGAAGGGGACTCTGATGGCACAACCGGATCATCCAACGTAAGTTTAGATATATGTCTTGATAGGTTAGAGGATTTATGGATTTCAACATCTTTATTATGAGGAATACAATGTGTCGAAGTATATGCTTACTCCTTCATCAGGTCCCCTTCCCTATGTGTATCACTTCTAAACGCTTTTCAAAGACTTATGTCCAGATGGTTTAAACTGACTTCATTCACCACGCTTCACCTTTTACGTTAAATCAAACTGATAGGGACCCTGGATGTACAGGTAGTCGTACATCACTAATGGATATGGCTCGATTGTATCGATATAATGTCTGTAGTAGCACTATGCATAACTAATTTGGAATGCAAAGCGAATTTGATACGTTTGACCATCTTGTGTGGTTTAATAACATGTTTGTAAATGTCTCCTAAATGAGATTTCTTCAGTTCTGCCTTGTAGTTGCAAAAGTGAATGACGTCTCGCCAAGCTTTTAAGGAATTAAAAAAGTAGTTCCGGTATGACAGAGGTCACGGTTATCCCATCAAAACGAATAATACGAGGTCAACCTTGTACGACACCCGTGTGACGTACGGACTTAGTATCTTACCACCTGTATCCTCACCACGTGGGTAATGAATGATTTTTATGAACCCCGATATGTTTGCCCTCGCGGGTAATAAATATGACATCACACTGAAGTAAGTTGACGTCAAACGTCTTTATGAAGTCATAGCACTATTTTACCCAAGTACCCATACAGTCCCTTTTCTTCTATGTATTCTGTTCTCTTGGCATAAACTCCATGCTTAAAACACACTCTCATGGTGAACCCGTAACACCGATTTGGACCGTTAAAACACGGAATTCACACTTACAACCGTCGTACTTCCATAGGCTCAAGTTCATTTCACATGTTGAATCTATATGTATACATGATACGAACAATATCCCTGGGGACAGGAGGCGCACAACTCAAACAAACCTGAATCAATGCCCGCCCAAAGGTCAGTGAAATAGACCTGTCCAGTCTGTAGTGCTGGGATACTGTACACCAATTTCATTGTCCATCTCTCTTGACCAGTGGCCAGGCAATGTATGGGCGATGCTGCAGATGTTGATATTTACACTGATGAGTGGTCAGTTTTTGTTTTGACACCTGGTAAGCGGGAAACGGTTGATATGATATCTACACGTACATGTCTGTGTTGGACACGGGAGAGCGGCACATGGGTGTGTGTGTGTGTGTGTGTGTGTGTGTGTGTGTGTGTGTGTGTGTGTGTGTGGAGCGTTGTAGGGGGCGCTGCAGTGACGAGGCTTGGATGAACTGCGCTGCTCTATGGGGATGGAGGCTGTCTGGCATAGTCTCTATCGTCTGTGGAGGACCTACGTGTGATCTTTGAAGTTTAATGGTCACCGTTAGGTCATGTCTTCAGACTGGATTGGCTGGCTAGTGTTGGACGCTCACGTTCACACCACCCCGTTACTCTATTCTGTTGGTGAGAGAGCTCTGACGACAGTCTGTTAGTGAGAGAGAGAGAGAGAGTTCTGACGGCAGTCTGTTTGTGAGAAAGTTCTGACCTCAGTCTGTTAGTGAGAGAGTTCTGACCTCAGTCTGTTAGTGAGAGAGATCTGACGGCAGTCTGTTAGTGAGAGAGTTCTGACGGCAGTCTGTTAGTGGGAGAGTTCTGACGGCAGTCTGTTAGTGAGAGAGTTTTGACCTCAGTCTGTTAGTGAGAGAGTTCTGACCTCAGTCTGTTAGTGAGAGAGAGTGAGAGAGTTCTGACCTCAGTCGGTTGGTGAGAGAGTTCTGACGGCAGTCTGTTAGTGGGAGAGTTCTGACGGCAGTCTGTTAGTGAGAGAGTTTTGACCTCAGTCTGTTAGTGAGAGAGTTCTGACCTCAGTCTGTTAGTGAGAGAGAGTGAGAGAGTTCTGACCTCAGTCGGTTGGTGAGAGAGTTCTGACGGCAGTCTGTTAGTGGGAGAGTTCTGACGGCAGTCTGTTAGTGAGAGTTCTGACCTCAGTCTGTTAGTGAGAGAGATCTGACGGCAATCTGTTAGTGAGAGTTCTGACGGCAGTCTGTTAGAGAGAGTTTTGACGGCAGTCTGTTAGTGAGAGTTCTGACGGCAGTCTGTTAGAGAGAGAGATCTGACGGCAATCTGTTAGTGAGAGAGTTCTGACGGCAGTCTGTTAGTGAGAGTGTTTTGACGGCAGTTTGTTATTGTGAGAGATCTGACGGTAGTCTGCTTGTGAGAGAGCTCTGACGGAAGCCTGCTCGTGAGAGGAGAGGTTTCTGAATTCGGTCTTTTTGTGAGAGATCTGACGGCAATCTGTTAGTGAGAGTTCTGACGGCAGTCTGTTAGAGAGAGTTTTGACGGCAGTCTGTTAGTGAGAGTTCTGACGGCAGTCTGTTAGTGAGAGAGTTCTGACCTCAGTCTGTTAGTGAGAGTTCTTACGGCAGTCTGTTAGAGAGAGAGAGAGAGAGAGAGAGAGAGAGAGAGAGAGAGAGAGAGAGAGAGAGAGAGAGAGAGAGAGAGAGAGAGAGAGAGAGAGCTCTGACGGAAGTCTGCTTGTGAGAGGAGAGGTTTCTGAATTCGGTCTTTTTGTGAGAGTTCTGACGGCAGTCTGTTAGAGAGACAGGATAGAGCTCTGGAGTACATGTCCTACTTGTCATAGGTTCATCTCGGTATCATGTTAAGAGCACCTGCATGACAAGGAGACTGCGTGTGCAACGATGGTTACCTATGTGTCTACAGGGCACAACCTTGTTCAACACTAACAACTAGTTTTGTACATTTTTCGTCTACTTGCTCCAGACAGACACAGCAGTAGTAGCAGAGTCAATTTCAGACGAGTAGTTTCCTTGCAACTTGTACCCCTTGCAGCAAATAAACAGGTATATAACACCGCGGAGTGTGTATGTAAGTATCGCCTTCAAAGCCTAACACGACAATTAGTGTACTTACACATGTGCTGTTTGCTAGCGAGTTTAATGGGGGAGCCCCGGGTGGTGTAATATACAGTTAGATTAATGTTGGTGTTTCTTCAGTGCACAGTTTTCCCACTTGCTGACCTTGTTAGAGGATGTACGATGTCTTTGTTGTGGTTTCATATTTTGAAAACAATTTAGTTGTCATTGTAGGGGAAGAGAGTAAATATTGTTTCACGCCGGCAGTCAGCAATGCGGCAGCACACAAATTTCAGAAGATCCTCGGCGTCGAGCTACGATGACATCACTCAAGGTCCACATTGACTCGTGGCGCCTATTGTGGCCAGCTGTGATGACATGCAACCACTCAGGGTCCACATTAAATAGTGGCCCCTATTGTAGTCAGCTGTGATGACATACAGGCACTCAGGGTCCACATTAAATAGTGGCCCCTATTGTAGTCAGCTGTGATGACGTACAGTCACTCAGGGTCCACATTAAATAGTGGCCCCTATTGTAGTCAGCTGTGATGACATTCAACCACTCAGGGTCCACATACAGCTGATTCTAGTTTGTTGAACGTTTCAATATAATAATCTTTATATATAATAATCTTTCGTGAGGTACATGTTTCGGGGTCGTCAAAGGCGCCGCATTTCGCACAGCAGGGTTGCGTCCCGTAGTCGTACTCAGGATCCGATGACGGGTGGTTTCCAGATTCGCCCTGGTTAAATTCGTGGTTTGTCAGCACCACAGCCGTAGTCACTTGACAGAAGACACTTGGTGTCGTCATCTCACTGGCGTCCCTCCCACATGATACACAGTTCCAGGCAGCGTTATGCCCGTCAGCTGAATGTGTTCGATACACTTCGTTATCTTTGCTACACCGCTCTACGGGAGAGTGTTATCTCCAGGCATAGTTGATAGCTGAATTGACACAGCTTATATTTGACACTTATGTTGTGAAAAGAAAAGGAGTCCCGTGTGGTTGTTTTGGGACGAGGTGCGCATGTGACGCGCCGCGAGGTTATTGAGGGGGTAGCCTGTATCTAGGAAGACGCAGTATTCAGACACTAAATCGGAATGATAGCACGTCAAAACCTACTTGAGTTAGAGTAAGACTGAGTGACATATTGAAACCAGCATGTGACACAACCAGCCGACAGAGCTACACTACAAGACAGCTTACCACGTGGTCTGAAACAGAGATATACTACAACCACAGCTTACCACGTGGTCTGAGACAGAGCTACACTACAAGACAGCTTACCACGTGGTCTCAGACAGAGATTCACGAGAACACAGCTTACCACGTGGGCTGAGACAGAGATACACTAGAACACAGCTTACCACGTTGTCTGAGACAGAGATATACTACAAGACAGCTTACCACGTGGTCTCAGACAGAGCTCCACTACAACTACAGCTTACCACGTGGTCTGAGACAGAGCTACACTACTACACAGCTTACCACGGCGTCTGAGACAGAGCTACACTACAAGACAGCTTACCACGTGGTCTGAGACAGAGATCCACTACAAGACAGCTTACCACCTGGTCTGAGACAGAGCTACACTACAACACAGCATACCACGTGGTTTGAGACAGAGCTACACTACAACCACAGCTTACCACGCGGTCTGAGACAGAGATCCACTACAAGACAGCTTACCACGTGGTCTGAGACAGAGCTCCACTACAAGACAGCTTACCACGTGGTCTGAGACAGAGCTACACTACAACACAGCATACCACGTGGTCTCAGACAGAGCTACACTACAACACAGCTTACCACGTGGTTTGAGACAGAGCTACACTACAACCACAGCTTACCACGTGGTCTGAGACATAGCTCCACTACAAGACAGCTTACCACGTGGTCTGAGACAGAAATATACCACAACCACAGCTTAATATGTGGTCTCAGACAGAGCTATACTACAACCACAGCTTACCACGAAGTATCAGAGAGAAATGTTACAACTACACCACGTGGTCTCAGACAGCTAAAATTACAACAGCCAGAACCTAGCACATGAGAACGTCAACAAAACACAATGAAAGCATGTTCGATTTGTTACCAACGTATATAGATCATTCGAAGGTTACGGGATGTATATTGTGACACGGATTTGAACTGTTCGATCCCAAGTTTAGCACAGGGTCTTCACTGTGTGCCTAGGTAAATATCCAGCCTCTTCATCGATGTGTATGTAAACGATGTAATAATCCACACAATCACGTGCCGTTGAAATAGATATGGAAAAATGCCAGCCCATCTTGTTAAGGACTTTATTTCACACACTCCTCGACAGTGCGTGCATCACGGCTCCCCACAACCTCTTTCATCACACCGCCCTCGCTTTAAACCACCCTAACCCTGAGTGGGATTTTTACAGAAAATATTTGAAAGCTTGTTGAATTCTACCCCTTATCGTTATCAAGGGTGGGGTTGGGTATGGCAAAGGGGCAGGACACGTTTAACCCGTATGCCCGTCTGACTTCTTCTGGATTTGACGCTTGTATAGAATTTGGTTAATAAAGAACCCGGCTGTCCCCTATTATTGTACGTATCATGTAAATATTTGTTGATTCTATGTCAAGGATGAGTTGTTGACTAAGTGTGATGTTGTACACTGCATGCACGTTTCTCTGTATTGGTTGTATGTTGCAAAGGCACCGGAATGCCTTTCACGAGTAGATGACAGGTACTCTCCACAAGAAAAACGGGGCTATTTTGTTACCATATTTGTTGAGATGTATACATTTCAAATATGCCAAAAATAGTTTTACTCTGATCCCATCGAACGCCATTTGATGGAGATATTATACTACTGGTCATGTTTCTTTGTTTCAATGAACTTACGTATCTCACCCGAAGTCCATCGTGGTTATGACAATTTAGATTTGAAAATTTGTCCAACTTGTCCATCTTCCTTCTCATCAAGTTGTCCATCTTCCTCCTCATCAAGTTGTCCATCTTCCTCCTCATAAACTTGTCCATCTTCCTCCTCATCAAGTTGGCCATCTTTCTTCTCATAAACTTGTCCATCTTCCTAATCATCATCTTGTTCATCTTCCTTCTCATAAACTTGTCCATCTTCCTTCTCATCAACCTGTCCATCTTCCTTCTCATCAATTTATCCGTCTTCCTCCTCATCAACCTGTCCATCTTCCTTCTCATCAACCTGTCCATCTTCCTCCTCATCAACTTGTCCATCTTCCTTTTCATCAACTTGTCCATCTTCCTTCTCATCAACTTGTCCATCTTCCTTCTCATCAACTTGTCCATGTTCCTTCTCATCAACTTGTCCATCTTCCTTCTCATCAACTTGTCCATCTCCCTTCTCATCAACTTGTCCATCTCCCTTCTCATCAACTTGTCCATCTTCCTTCTCATCAACTTGTTCATCTTCCTTCTCATCAACTTGCCCATCTCCCTTCTCATCAACTTGTCCATCTCCCTTCTCATCAATTTGTCCATCTTCCTTCTCATCAACATGTTCATCTTCCTTCTCATCAATTTGTCCATCTTCCTTCTCATCAACTTGTCCATCTTTCTTCTCATCTTATCGTCGATTTGATCGACTTTCCACTTTGCTGTCACCCACTTGTTTTGCTGTCACCCACTTGTTTTGCTGTCACCCACTTGTGTGTAATTATTAATAATGTAGATTTCTCGATCAGCTTTATCCTCAACTTGACCAACCGTAATGTCATGAGGGAGGATCTGGGCAAATTGCCCGCTGAACGGTGTCCATTTATCCAATGATAATGACTGAATACTTCAATCTGAAAACATTTTTTTTGTTCCGAACATCAATAATGAAACTCCCTGCACCGAACACTCGAATAGTCAGCGACTTCGTTTCCCAGTAAAATATATTCATTGTCGCTTGAAACATACTGGAGACCGCCTCACTTAGTGGAAAGCACCTTATTACACAAAGGCCTTATTACAGGCTAGGGGGACAGGGGCTGACAGTGTCACCTGTACTGTGGGACACATCGCCCCTTTGCGTGTCAGTCTTTATTTCCCTATATGTGCTCTGTGAGTCCCCCTAGGGGCAGGCCTTAGCTACTCAAGCGTATGTAGTCGGAGTCGGACCCTACAGCCCGTGTCTTCTGAGTAACGGAGAAGTGTTATGCCCATCGATAGAACACTTGTCAGTTCTATAAATGGTGAAATTATTTTTCACATAAATAACTGTTTACACCCAATACGTCATTTAGTTTAAACAAGAGCAGGGATGTAGTGTGCGTCAACCGATCCGCTTCATGGTATGAAGCCTCGGTTTAATATTATTTCACGTCTGAAAAACGAGTACTCACTCAGTAACAAAACGCACGACCCAACAAACAGGAAAGCGATGACACGGTCTCGAAGTCAATGTATTGCGCAGAAAGCTTTCCTGTTTATTTTTAATTTGACCGAATTAGATACAGTCCCAATTACTAGCACGATGATGATGATATCAGATGATAATGATGATGATGATGACAATGATGATGGTGATGATGATGAAAGACGACCAAGTACTAACATAACAACATCAAAGATTTTCTACCTTTGTACTAGATACATGTCATTGTATCTTAAATGCACATGTACATCGCCAAATATCTATAACACGATTATGAGATACACATGTACGTCGCCAAATATCTACAACACTATCCATTACGATATATACATGTACCGTCAAACATATATAACACTATCCATTACGAGATACACATGTCCCGTCAAACATCTATAACACTATCCATTATGAGATACACATGTCCCGTCAAACATCTATAACACTACCCATTATGAGATACACATGTCCCGTCAAACATCTATAACACTATCCATTATGAGATACACATGTACTGTCCAACATCTATAACACTATCCATTACGATATATACATGTACCGTCAAACATCTATAACACTACCCATTATGAGATACACATGTACTGTCAAACATCATACGTCCACACCGTCAAACTGTCTCTTCTACTGGTAACTAAGTAGGTGTACGTCAATGTGCTGTGTTGGAGGTAAGGTGAGCTAAGCGTATCACATCATATCCGCATGTCATATGAAAACACATTTTTTTTCAAAAACACAGCCACGAACATTTCTTCCCTCGCTTTACTCTGAAAGGGTTGTTATTGTAAAAGAGATGTGGATAAAGGGGGCGGTCAATGATAAATCTTGATGTCAGACAATTCTACTCCGATGGGCATATCCTGACATGCTCTGATTATTAAATGTTCCCAACAAAACCCAGCAGAATATTAAGGGGTGTATTCCTGGTGCAGCACATTGAAATATAAAAGAAGGGAGATATTTTCCTTTAATCCCCGTAATTACAGACTAAGGGTGGCAGAGACTTTCAAATGTAATGGTGTCTGTTTCTTTCTGCTGATAGGCAGTCAAGCATAGTTCAAAGACCCTTGCTTGATTTCCCTTTTTCCGTGTTATTTGTATCTGCTTAAAAATAATATATTGAATTTCAAAGCCATCTAACAGCGAAAATAGACCCTTAATTATATAAACTTACACACCTGAATCTGTGACACCAGTCACGGCATCAGTACCAGACATCCACAGTAACACCACATTACGACGACACCGCGGTGCTTCTGTCTAAATGTGTCACATTGATTGACATTGACACATACAGAGACACATACGGAGACACATGTTGGGTTATTTTGAGACATATGTTGTGCATATTCTAACTCCCCAAATTAAAGGCGTTTGGAACAGACACAAAATATTATTGTGCTCATGCCCTCATCCCCCCCCCCCCCCCCCCCCCCCAAGTTAGAAAGTCAGTAGCAACCATGCGCTCTTCTCTTCAGCAAAACATGACTCAATTGGGAAATTGAAATTGACATCGTTATACCTGGTACCAGTTATATTCAACTGGTTCATCAAGTCACAAGCGCTTCTTTCACCGCTCCGGTTCAACCGTTCTAGTATCCACAGCTGATGAAATAAACCTCGTCTATTCAACGTGCGACCTGTCAGTCACAAGGGGCAGCCTGCCCCATCGACACAGCCAATATCTTCATGCTGTGTATGCTGTCATCCGGGTATTGATCACACGTCAATCACTCCCTGGCAAGACATGGCAATCACTCTCCTCTCCCCCGACGACCCCCGCCACCCCCTGACGACCCCCGCCACCCCCTGACTCTTTACAGCACACGCCGGGTAGAACCTGCTGTGGACGCAGTTAGTTCATCAGTCTAGACACACAAAGTTAGTACACACTAGGCGCAGTTAATAAATCAGTCTCGACACACGACGTTAGATCGTCCGTACTGTTGTAGGTAGTAGTAGTGGTGTTACTGTGGTAGCAGTAGAGGTGTTGCTGTGGTAGCAGTAGAGGTGTTGCTGTGGAAGTAGTAGAGGTGTTACTGTGGTAGTGATAGAGGTGTTGCTGTGGTAGTAGTAGTGGTCATGCTGTGGTAGTAGTAGTGGTGTTACTGTGGTAGTAATAGAGGTGTTACTGTGGTAGTAGTAGTGGTGTTGCTGTGGTAGTAGAAGGTGTGTTTCTGTGGTAGTAGTAGTGGTGTTTCTGTAGTAGTAGTAGTAGTAGTAGTAGTAGTAGAAGAAGTAGTAGATGCGTTGGTATGGAAGTAATAGAGGTGTTTCTGTAGTAGTAGTAGTAGTAGTAGTAGTAGTGTTACTGTTGTAGTAGTAGAGGTGTTTCTGTAGTAGTAGTAGTAGTAGTAGTAGTGGTGTTACTGTGGTAGTAATAGAGGTGTTTCTGTAGTAGTAGTAGTAGTAGTAGTGGTGTTGGTGTGGTAGTAGTAGTGGTGTTGCTGTGGTAGCAGTAGAGGTGTTACTGTGGTTGGAGTAGAGGTGTTGCTGTGGTAGCAGTAGAGGTGTTGCTGTGGTAGTAGTAGAGGTGTTACTGTGGTAGTAGATGTGTTGCGTTGGTAGTAGTAGTGGTCGTTCTGTGGTAGTAGTTGGGATGTTGCCAAAAAGGAGGCGGGTGTTTCTTTCTTTATGAACGAACGCGCTTCTTAGGGTGA